>NW_019396028.1:96490-370186 GCF_000591075.1 Eurytemora carolleeae
AAAGGATTAGATTCACCAGAGTAAAGGATTAGATTGACTATAGTAAAGGATTAGATTCACCAGAGTAAAGGATTAGATTGACTATAGTAAAGGATTAGATTCACCAGAGTAAAGGATTAGATTGACTATAGAAAAGGATTAGATTCACCAGAGTAAAGGATTAGATTGACTATAGTAAAGGATTAGATTCACCAGAGTAAAGGATTAGACTAACTGAAGAAAAATATTAGACTAACTAGAGAAAATAATAAAATTAGCTAGCCATTGAAATTAAATTAACTACAGAAGAAGATTAGAATAACTTTTAAAAAAAAATTGAACCAACTAGAGAAAAAGATTAGATTAACTGGAGAAAAAGATTAGATTAACCAGAGAAAAGGATTAGATTAACCAGAGAAAAAGATTAGATTAGCTAGAGAGAAACTGGTGACAGATTAGATCAGATTATAACTCGACAGCTTCTTTTCTTTAAACTCATTTACTTTCCGTCTAAACTAGTTTTTATTTAAACTAAGCTTTTTTCTATACTAGTGTTATCAAAACATGTTTCTTTTCCTTTAAAATAGTTAAATTTCTTCTAAAATATTGTTTTTCCTCTAAACTAGTTCTTTTCCTTTAAAATAGTTAAATTTCTTCTAAAATATTGTTTATCCTCTAAACTAGTTCTTTTCCTTTAAAATAGTTAAAAAGTTTAAAGGGACCTATCTCCATTGGTTTCTGGCACGGCTGAGATTGTAACAGTCTCGGCTAGTCCAACTACAGATGAAGCTCTAGATCCTCGAAATGGTTCATGTAATAGGAACACTTGAGATATAGAACAGCTAGGATCTCTAGAACTTGTAGAAGCTCCATCTTTCTTCAATGGAGACATTCAAGATATGGAGCAGCCAGAAAACCAGTATAGACCAATTAATCCAGATGAAGAAGAGATCATGGGGATCTACGACGACGGGATCTATTGTCCTCTGGACATGACTGAGAAAACCGAAGGTCTACATACAAAAGGATCTAGTATTAGAGATGGAAGAAGCTGCTTTCTACAAGCATCTCCCCATCACCCAGTCATGAAAGCTTATTCAGGATTCAGTTCCCTCCCCAGACCCAGCTGGGATTCCAATAGAATCAGTCAACAGATCAGCTAAAGAGATATGGGAGCTCATGTGGAACAACTACAGGTTACAGTGAAAGGACTGCTACCCTGCACTGGTTGGAGGATGCTCTCTTCTCTTCCGGTTCTTCAAACTAGTTTTTGTCCTATAGACCAATTTCTGTCCTCTAAACCAGTTTCCTCCAAACTAGTTTCCAACATCTAACAGCTTTCTTTCTTCTTGCTAAATCCTGTTTTGTTTATTCCTTTCCAGCAAATCAATTCCAACATCTAAATCGGTTCCAAACCCTTTTATCTACTCTTCCTTTGTCATGTAAACAAAATAAACAAAACTTCGTTGGCAAATTCATAATTTTACAGAAAATATTTAATTTTAAAACTAAACAGTCATAAATAGTATAAATCATGATTTAAATAACGATTTTAAGGCATTTAAAGTGACCCTTCATTCAGTAACAATGCCCGATACCTTAACAGCTTTGTCTGATGACGCATGAATTTTATATCATTGTTTATGATTTTGGAAAATGATTATTTTCAACTGTGGACTTGAGCATTTCATCCAAATTTTTGATCGGATAAAGTATTCTAGGGTACCATTGTTAATCGGCATTGCCATCTTTGCAAGGAGGATACCTTGAAATTACACCTACAGTCCCTTTAAAGCTAAAGTTAAATTTGGGATTTAATTAAATGTAACCTAGACACTTTAGATATTTTTAAAATACTTAAAATTCATTGAATCCAAATTAGCAAATATTTACAAAAATTAGTTTAAAAAGGATTTAAAAACATATAAAGACTGTGCTGAATTACAAAGACTTGAAGGAACACAACTAAAACTATACAGAAGACGGACAAAGAAGAATAAGTTTAAGTTGACATTTCTTGGTCGCGGAGTCCCGTATTTCTAGTTTAGAATTTTCAACATTCCTGGTTTAGTATTCCAAATAGCAGATAGTTTAGGAGAATGAAACGGTTCTAGGTCTCGGGGTTATACTTCCGGTTAAACTTGAGAAAATATACTCCGTGTATTGGTTATATCACAAACCCGGAGTAGAGAAATGCCATTTATCTCCGGGAGAATGTAGGATTGAATTGGAGTAAAGAATCTAGAACCAGATTCAAGTCTCAGAACCATTCCAAACTCTCGAATCAGGGATAGGAGAGAGAGGGTCGGAGAGATGAAGGAGAGGAGNGTGGAGTGGAGTGGAGTGGAGTGGAGTGGAGTGGAGTGGAGTGGAGTGGAGTGGAGTGGAGTGGAGTGGAGTGGAGTGGAGTGGAGTGGAGTGGAGTGGAGTGGAGTGGAGTGGAGTGGAGTGGAGTGGAGTGGAGTGGAGTGGAGTGGAGTGGAGTGGAGTGGAGTGGAGTGGAGTGGAGTGGAGTGGAGTGGAGTGGAGTGGAGTGGAGTGGAGTGGAGTGGAGTGGAGTGGAGTGGAGTGGAGTGGAGTGGAGTGGAGTGGAGTGGAGTGGAGTGGAGTGGAGTGGAGTGGAGTGGAGTGGAGTGGAGTGGAGTGGAGTGGAGTGGAGTGGAGTGGAGTGGAGTGGAGTGGAGTGGAGTGGAGTGGAGTGGAGTGGAGTGGAGTGGAGTGGAGTGGAGTGGAGTGGAGTGGAGTGGAGTGGAGTGGAGTGGAGTGGAGTGGAGCAAAGTCGAGCAAAGTAGAGTCGAGAAAAGTAGAGTAGAGCAAAGTAGAGTAGAGCAAAGTAGAGTAGAGCAGAACAGTGTAGAGCAAAGAAGAGCAGAGTACAAAGAGCTAAGTAGAAAAAATGCATTTTAGAAAAGAAAACAGAGAACACTCTCATTTTTATTTTATTTATTATTTATTATCCTTTACTCTTATTCTATTCTTACTTTACCTTCTCATATTCTACCAAATATATACATAAATATGTATTAAATCATACTGACAATCCTTATGTTTAATAGTGGAAATAGTATAATTTCACTGGGTTCATGTGAGCCTGAGAAATGCTGAAAATGCATTCAAAAGGATTTAAGAAATTTGATTAACAAACATTTTTTCTAGATTCAGATTTGCTTGGTCATGTTTTTATAAGGAGAGGGGATTGACGATAGCGTTTCACAGCTTTATAATCATTTTAAAAATTTAACTTTTTTCCTACAATTCACCTTTGGTTCTTTTTGTAATTTTTTGTAATTTTTCGATTTTCATTTCCAGAGATTCTTTCTGATATTCTGTGGAGCTTTTAATTCCGGAGTTTTTTTTTCGGTGAAGATATTTTTTTTAATATTTTTTCTTTCTTTAAAGAAAATCATAAATCGTTGTTACAAGATTCTCTTCATACACAATCTCAGTTTAGTGGGGTTGTATAGTGAGTAAAGTTGTTAGAATAAAAGATCTTCTGATAAAAAATTGAGAACAATTTTGAATTTTAAAGAAGATTTGAATTCAAGTATTTCAACATTTTTACTTGAATAAAGTATAGAAAGTGTTTTGTCACACAACCGTTCCACTAGAACTATACTCGTCCCACCCCCCTTCCACTAGAACTGATCCATGTACTCGTCCCACCCCCCTTCCACTAGAACTTATCCATACTAGTCCCACCATCCTTCCAATAGAACTGATCCAATTCCATTAGAACTGATCCATGTACTTGTCCCACCATCATTCCACTAGAACTGATCCATACTCATCCCACCACCCTTCCACTAGAACTGATCCATGTACTTGTCCCACCATCCTTCCACTAGAACTGATCCATGTACTTGTCCCAACACTCTTCCACTAGAACTGATCCATGTACTTGTCCCACCATCCTTCCACTAGAACTGATCCATGTACTTGTCCCACCACCCTTCCACTAGAACTGATCCATGTACTTGTCCCACCATCCTTCCGCTAGAACTGATCCATACTCATCCCACCACCCTTCCGCTAGAACTGATCCATGTACTGATCCATGCACTCGTCCCACCATCCTTCCACTAGAACTGATCCATGCACTCGTCCCACCACCCTTCCACTAGAACTGATCCATGTACTCGTCCCACGACCCTTCCACAAACTGATCCATGCACTCGTACCACCATCCTACCACTAGAACTGATCCATACTCATCCCACCACCCTTCCGCTAGAACTGATCCATACTCATCCCACCACCCTTCCGCTAGAACTGATCCATAATTATCCCACCATCCTTCCACTAGAACTGATCCATGTACTTGTCCCAACATCCTTCCGCTAGAACTGATCCATACTCATCCCACCACCCTTCCGCTAGAACTGATCCATGTACTTGTCCCACCATCCTTCCACTAGAACTGATCCATACTCGTCTCACCATCCTTCCACTAGAACTGATCCATGTACTCGTCCCACCATCCTTCCACTAGAACTGATCCATACTCGTCCCACCATCCTTCCACTAGAACTGATCCATACTCGTCTCACCATCCTTCCACTAGAACTGATCCATGTACTCGTCCCACCATCCTTCCACTAGAACTGATCCATACTCGTCCCACCATCCTTACACTAGAACTGATCCATACTCATCCCACCATCCTTCCACTAGAACTGATCCATACTCATCCCACCATCTTTCCACTAGAACTGATCCATACTTATCCCACCATCCTTCCACTAGAACTGATCCATGTACTTGTCCCACCATCCTTCCGCTAGAACTGATCCATGTACTCGTCCCACCATCCTTCCATTAGAGCTGATCCATACTCGTCCCACCATCCTTCCACTAGAACTGATCCATACTCGTCCCACCATCCTTCCACTAGAACGTATTCCCTTGAATCCCTGATTCAAATAAACTTATCTATTTCTCTTCAATTCCTCTTAAGAAAAGATTTCATTTCAAATTCTAAAATCTTTTCTTTTCAAGCAACAGCTAACTCAAAATCTATACTGGTTCTAAATCAAATTCTCTTTTCAACAAATGCCATGCCATTTTTTAAAAAAACGTTATATAACTTTCGAGAAACGTACTTTAGTTCATCCTGAGTCGTGGTCAACGTTTTCTGTCACGTTTGGAAAAGTTCCTCTTCTATGAGCTAACGTACCTTACAAATTTAAAATTCCACAAGCGGTTTTGAAAACAAATATCATTGTGTTTGAACTAAAAACTTATCCTAGATGAAAAGTGAAGTGTAAAGAGGATAACTAGAGAAACTAGAGCTTCTCCAAAATATCTAAGATTGAAGACAAAACATTTTACATTTTAATAAGGAAACAGCTTGCCTTATATTTGCCGCAATCCCACCATAGTGACCATGGGTTTTATCTAAAGAATTAAGGAGGGGAGGGGGGTTCGTTGTTAATTTAATAAGATTGAAATTTCAAGAAATCAGACTACATCAGTTTTTTTACCATTTATTCTGAATATTAAATGTTTAAAGTATTTTGTTCGGCTTCTTAGAATCTTAAATATTTAAAAATTATATTCCGGAAGAAAATTTACTAACATGCCTTAGATATTTTGTCTGTTATCCATATTTGAATGCAGAAAATGGTTCCTTGCTTTAAGGAATCCTAAGTTTTAAACGAACAAACACATATCTGTGGAATGACAAATATTTATTGATATATATTAGAGATTCGATTTATTTTGAGTTGGATAAAAAGCATTAATATCCAAGAAGCTTTATTCCGTCTCGTCAGTCATATATTGAACCTGGATCAGGATTAGAT
This sequence comes from Eurytemora carolleeae, assembly GCF_000591075.1. Lineage (NCBI taxonomy): Eukaryota > Metazoa > Arthropoda > Copepoda > Calanoida > Temoridae > Eurytemora > Eurytemora carolleeae. The sequence goes on from NW_019396028.1 coordinate 102,271, forward strand.
CTGGATGTTCTTCTATAAAAACATAAATAGATACATCTACATTTAGAGATTAGATTTATACAGCGAGACTTACAATAAATGCCCAATTTTGGCCAAGTTTTATAGTAAATGAAAAGTAAAAATTGACAATCTTAGTAAAAGTAAAAGTTTATCACCAGCTTTCATTTATTGGATATAGCAAATATTAAAAGCTTTATTTTAATTTTTCTGTTGTTTGCATCAAAATAGTTATAAATCATTCATGTAAAACTAACAGTTTTCTAGATAAATATGTACATTGAACAGTTATTCTACAATGATGTTGTACAATGTACAGTAGAATAGTTAGAAATATTATCAATGTGTTTTTCTCTCAATCTAACCAGGTTTCTTTGCTTCTTTCTTTCTTACGCTTTTTTATTTAAAAAATGATTTTTCTGCAAAGCCTTTTTGGCGCCGATAAAGCCTGCAACTACTAGCTGAGTAACTGAAACCTGTTTAGGTAGATGAGTCGGCACTCAGTGAGGACTGCTTGGACAGTTACCGAGCTCCCCCCTCCTATCCCGTGCCCCCCTTCAATACTTCCGTCCCAGGGGGCAAGTTTTCAATCCCCCTAGGGGGGGCGCACTCCCCCAACCAGGTTACCTTTACACCTGGAGGGGAACCAGTGACCCACTTCAACCTTGATCAACTCTTGGAAATAGTTCAAAGTTTTCGTCTGGATACAAGTGTAGCCCAGGACAGATATTTTAATCATCCGTGTAGAAAGGTGGGTTCTCAGTACAACATTATTTTACCCCTCTCATAACAAAACTTGCTAAACTTAAAAATACTGTTATATTACTTAAACGCTTAAGTGCGCCTGATTTAAGTTTATCATAATATATTCTGTGGGTCTATCATTTTTTATTCATCTCAAAACATTTATAATTTACGTTAATCACTATACATAATATATATGTGTCATGCATATAAACATTTTATTCAAAGCAGGACCAATCTCTATTCTACTCTCTAGCAGCCCATACATTATCCTATCTTAAATGGTATCCAGATATAAATCATACTGGGACCCAAAAATCATGTGACTGGTAGAATAAAAAAAGAAAAATAACCTTTGGTTGGAATTTTTGAGTTGTTAATCCCTTCAGAACGCGATGATCCTTAATTTTAACAAGGCTTATGTTAATTACTTTTGGGTATCTCTAAAGGTTTTACCAATCACAAGCCATAAAATGTATTCTTGGGCCGTGAATGATCGAAAATAGGAGTTAACTGTTATCACAAGGATCAAATACTTTAATCGTTTCATATAAAAAGTTTCTGCTGTTTATATCGAGTTCAGGCGTATCTTATTCAAAAGTTGCGACCTTCCTAAATGCTAATACTGGTAAACCTAAATACATTTTTATGTCCTGGCAATATACCACCACATCTAGGAGGGAAATAAAGTTTATAGATATTTACCAATATTTTTGTATTCACAGATATAAGATAAAAGATATTTTTATCTATAGATGTATTTCCATCCTACTTCTACTATCCCTGTATTCTGGTTTCTAGTTCCTTATCCCTGTATTCTGGTTTCTAGTTTCCTATCCCTATATTCTGGTTTCTAGTTCACTATCCCTGTATTCTGGTTTCTAGTTCACTATCCCTGTATTCTGGTTTCTAGTTCACTATCCCTGTATTCTGGATTCTAATTCCCTATCCCTATATTCTGGTTTCTAGTTCACTATCCCTGTAGTCTGGTTTCTAGTTCACTATCCCTGTATTCTGGTTTCTAGTTCATTATCCCTATATTCTGGTTTCTAGTTCCCTATCCCTGTATTCTGGTTTCTAGTTCTCTATCCCTATATTCTGGTTTCTAGTTCACTATCCCTGTATTCTGGTTTCTAGTTCACTATCCCTGTATTCTGGTTTCTAGTTCCCTATCCCAATATTCTGGTTTCTAGTTAATTATCCCTGTATTCTGGTTTCTAGTTCCCTATCCCTGTATTCTGATTTCTAGTTCACTATCCCTGTATTCTGGTTTCTAGTTCCCTATCCCTGTATTCTGGTTTCTAGTTCCCTATCCCTGTATTCTGGTTTCTAGTTCACTATCCCTGTATTCTGTTTTCTAGTTCACTATCCTGTATTCTGGTTTCTAGTTCCCTATCTCTGTATTCTGGTTTCCAGTTCCCTATCCCTGTATTTTGGTTTGGATGTATAAAGAATGATTGTTCTCATCTGAATTTCTGAAGGTTTGGGATAAGAAGAGTTGATTTTTGAATAGAAAACAGGAGCACTACTCCCGCCTAGTCTGGATATAAGGATTACTTCATATCCAGACTTTTCTACACAAAATCTGAAATTTTTAATTTTATAAAACTAGGCGAACTTGGCTTAATTTAACATGGTCAGAATAAAGGGGGGGAAATAGATCAAGGAATTTAGTCTGTACCACAAACTCAAATTTTCTAATCCCTATATCTTAGCAACCTGATGGTGTAAATCTTTGATATTTTAAACTTAGATAATTTAATCCAACAGAGTTTACAGATTTAAATATCCAAGGTCTACGACATTGGGTTACAAAGATATAGGGATTAGAAACACAGAGTTTATGGCAAAGCCTCAAATTCTTCTTTATAGAAGAAAGGGAAAAGAAAGCGATAAATCTATTTGAGGTTGAAATAAACTTGTGAGATAATTTTAAAATCCGGATTTTAGCCGCCGGTGGCAATTCTTTTGTTTTTCCAGTTGATTGGTTTCAGGATGTGCAAATATAAAAGGTGGTAGGAGTGTGAGGAAATTTTGCAACCTATTGCAATATCAGCAAATATATTAGCAATAAAGAAACTATAGAACCTCAATCTAATGCAGTTTTAAACCTGATTTTACTCCATAAAATCTCAAAACTAATTCAAATTCGTAGAAGAAAGGGATCATTTTTAACCTTTCCTATGATGTCAATTGATTATATGTATTTTTTTTGAAGTTTTGAGGAATTCGTCATTAGTTCTTTATCTAAACATACTCAACCAACTCAAATAAAAAGATTTAAATTAATTTGATTCTACACATAACTAATTACATATGAATACAATCTAAGAATAAAGATAAATGTTTTATCTATTATTTATAGTTGAATTTTTTTCTTCCTTTTTCTCTCCTTTCTTCGTAAGCCTTGATATACTGGTACAATTCCTACATATGGTTCAATCCTCTCCAACCTTGAAGTTTAGGCAAGTTTTCTAATCTATGTCCTCTGTTAGAGAGCCTACTAGGACTGGGCTGAATGCCAAATATTTTCTCCTGGTTAACCAGAAAGTGTGAAGTGTTGGGGCATGATTTATTCCTTGTTGTTTATATTGTGAGGGAATAGTCGGGGGGGGGGGGGGGGGGGGGGGGGGGGGCTGAGAATTGGCACACTAGACCGAACCCTGCTACTCAGGACAGATATTTACCATTTTTTGTTTCAGGAGGAGGATGCTATGAGCCTGATTTGTCCAGGAACAACAAGGATGGCTCCGACGGTTTCTAGAGACGCTGTATCCTGTCCCAGTTCGCCGACAGAGACTGAATCCTCCTCAGGGTTTTCAACTCTACGGAGAAGAAGTGTAAACGTGACGGAAAAAGTGAGACAAAACCGGGATGGATCTAAAATCCAGGTTGTGAGAGAATCCGCTGTCTCCACCTCTTCAGCTAAGGAACCGAGCCAATCTGTAACATTCCAACAAAATTCCTTTGTTTATATAAACGGGTCGGGAGAAGGAGGAAACCTTCCTACTGGATCTGAAACATTCCAGAACAAGTCAACAGACATGTTTCCACAGACATATAATACTTATTCTTCCATGGTGCCAAGTTCCAGTATTTCTGATACCCCCAGCTCCCAGGGCATGGGGGCAGCGAGCCTTACTTCTGCTCGGCCCCGCCTGGTTCGGTTAAACTCCCTTGAACCAAACACGGTGATGTTTAGTACAAAGGATTATCCTCTGCTAGTAGATGTGAGTGTACCAGAGATTATTGATGAACTGGAACAACAGTTCGATGCTAAACTGTGTGAGGTTCAAGGTGTTAGATTGGCTGGGAACAAAATATTCATTTGTCTCAGCCAGAAGGACTGTCTCCACTATATGGCCCAGTATGGGTTTTATGTTAGGGGTGTGCATGTGACAGTAATGGACATTAGTAATGACTCTGTGGTCATTTGTTTGATTGGAGTTCCTCATTATATCACAGACTCTACTATAACCATTCTTGTTAGTACCTTCGGTATATGTATAGGAGAGGTAGAAAGAAGGTTTTATAAAGGAGTGGACACCGGTGAAAGATATCTCAGGGTTAAACCTAAAGCTAGTTGCCAAATTCCGGATTATGTAACTGTGGGTGGTTGCAAGATCTTAGTACGCGTTCTGACTCAAGATGAGGTTGGACAGCCTTTCATCCTTGATTCTGTCACGTCCCGAAGTGAACCAGTGCTTACTGATAATATATCCCTTGGATCAGGAAACATGGTTCCTTCATACCACCGCAGTAAACCAGGACACTGTAATGGTAGTTTAAATTCTCCGGGTTCTACTGAAATGCCTCCTCCGCCCCCACCGTTAACCCTCTCTTCTTCTTGTGCCATGTCAACGGGTCTCTTCTCCCCGCAGATGAATAATAAAACTGGAGCAGAGTCCAGCTCATCTCTCTCATTGCCTTCGTCGCCAAAGATCGCTCGATCCTTCCGAAGCCGGATAAACGTGACCCTGAAGAGCCCAACTAGTCAGGAAGCAGGAAGCAGTAGTACCTATGTGCCTGGAGAGAGTGTGGATGGATTCCCCGCCCTGTCTCCTCCCTCCTACAGAACCCCTGGACCTACAGATAATGGTTCGGCCCACGGAGTAGGTGCTGAAGATTTACCAAACAGTGGTAAAATGTCGTCAGGTCCGGACGATATCCCTGGATCCACCGGGACGATAAAAAGATCAAACCGGGAGTCCCCCAGTGCTTCCTCACTCAGAAAATATGCTATTCAGAATAATAATAACAGTCTGACGAATAACCTACAGAAGGGAGATTCAACCCAATCCATCAACTCTATGGAAAAGATGGGTTCGGTATCGGATACCCTCTCCCGGGAAGGAAACACGGGCGGGAACGGGAAGCGAGCATCGGTAGTTTTCGAAGAACCCAAAGGAAGTTCCCGCGGTAGTAACTCTTTAGTTCTCTCACAAAATCGTCAGGTGTCTACTTCTAAAACCGTGAATGGTATATTAAGGAAAGGTAGTTTACGAGAGGAGGAGGAGAAAAGAGAATCTGTTTCTTCTTCAAGGAAATCTAGAAAATCCGTGGAAGCAAGAAACAAGGCGGATCGACACTCCAGTAAACACAGATCACACAAATCTGACTCCGCCCTCGCCTCCGGTGAGGATACGGCGGATAGTGAGAAAACTCGAAGCTCTAGGAGCAGGTCAAACAGTACAAAGAGCAACAAAACAGAGAAGAAGGAGAACCTGGCTCTGACAAGAGATCTGCCCTGGTGCGGGTGCTGGGGGAATGGTTGCCTATAATCTAAACTATATTTAGGAATACTCACGTTAAAACCATATTGACCAACATTAACGACCCATGATTCCCCAACAGCAGAATGCTAAGTTACGTAACGTCCCTTGGGACAATTAGGTAAAATATCCTACCGCTCATCGAAGTTGTAGTGAATAAATTCGACATTCGCACATTTTCAAAAAGTTGTGTACAAATACTTTTTCGGGAAATTAAAAATTTTACTTAACCACGGGTTGCCTGGATCAATTTTTTCTACAAAACATCCCTCGCTACGTTCTGGATGTTTTTTGGCCAAATTGGTTTAGGAAACCATTGGTAAAGTAAAATTCCCTTAACTTCCTTGTTAAGTAGTTGTGAATTAAATATTCATTTTAAATATCATTTGGTAATGAAAATTGGCCATGTTTAATTATCTATTTTCTAGAAATTTGATTTTGTTTGTTTTTGAAGGTTTTAAAATAATAGTAATGAGCAAAAATTAACTAAATATACTTTTGGTAAACAAAAATAAGGTAATGATGACAAATAATTAAGTTCTTTGTATTTTTCAATATTTTTTCAACAACAAAAATGTTCAACCCAATTAAGGGAAGCTTGGCATTATTTCGGTAACAAATCAAACTATTGATAAATGCGTGTTCCTCTTGTTTTTATTGAATTTCTTTCACTTCTCTTATTAATTCGTTGAAAACAATTGAGATTGATTTAAAACGTATGATACTGTGATTCCTTAAGGCAAAGAACCCCCCCCCAAAAAAAAAAAAAAAAATCTTTCATACACATCATTTAAAGATGATGATTATTTATTTCTTATACATATATCGAAAACTTCCTGCTTTAATAGAAAGAAATGACGGATTATAATAATTGAAATACCTTCTAATCTTCTCTGGATTGTATGGTTTCTTTATAAAAAACTTGTTAATCTTTTCAATTTAAAAGATATTTTTTAAGAATTTTTATTTCCACATTTTATCATCTTGCATAAAGTATTTATTAATACAAGTTTAACCGGAGAAAAGAATTTAATAAGAAATAACTTTATTCTCTTCGAATATGGAGAAAACCAAGAAAACCATCCAAACCAAGAATTATGAACTAATCAAAATAGATTATACACCACATGGATAAAGATGGAGAAAGTTTATAATCTTCGAAAAGCAAATATTGGGGAAAGAAGATTAAGCTGAAAAACTGTTGATTTTAATTAAAATAAGGAGTTGGGAAATTAAAAGAACACTTCTCAACTTTAAACAGAATTAAATTTTATATTTAATATTCTTCTCTCCCGGGAGTCTTAGCTCTAACAGTATTATAGAACTATGAAACATTAGCCTAGTCTTACCTCTTGCAGTATTATAGTAGTATAGAACATTAACCTAGTCTTAGCTCTAGTAGTATTACAGTACTATAGAACATTAACCTAGTCTTAGCTCTAGCAGTATTATAGGACTATAGAACATTAACATAGTCTTAGCTCTAGCAGTATTATAGAACTATAAAACATTAACCTAGTCTTAGCTCTAGTAGTATTATAGTACTATAGAACATTAACCTAGTCTTAGCTCTAGTAGTATTTTAGTATACTATAAAACATTAACTAGTCTTAGCTCTAGCAATACTATAGTACTATAGAACATTTACCTAGTCTTAGCTCTATTAGTATTACAGTACTATAGAACATTAACCTAGTCTTAGCTCTAGTAGTATTATAGTACTATAGAACCTTAGCCTAGTCTTAGCTCTATAGTATTATAGTACTATAAAACATTAACCTAGTCTTAGCTCTATAGCAGTACTATAGTACTATAAAACATTAGCCTAGTCTTAGCTTTAGTAGTATTACAGTACTATAAAACATTAACCTAGTCTTAGCTCTAGTAGTACTATAGTACTATAGAACATTAACCTAGTCTTAGCTCTATAGCAGTATTATAGTACTATAAAACATTAGCCTAGTCTGAGCTCTAGTAGTATTACAGTACTATAGAACATTAACCTAGTCTTAGCTCTAGCAGTACTATAGTACTATAGAACATTAACCTAGTCTTAGCTCCATTAGTATTACAGTAATATAGAACATTTACCTAGTCTTAGCTCTAGCAGTACTATAGTACTATAGAACATTTACCTAGTCTTAGCTCTAGTAGTATTATAGTACTATAGAACCTTAGCCTAGTCTTAGCTCTAGCAGTATTATAGTACTATAGAACCTTAGCCTAGTCTTAGCTCTAGCAGTACTATAGTACTATAGAACATTAACCTAGTATTAGCTCTAGTAGTACTATAGAACATTAACCTAGTATTAGCTCTAGTAGTACTATAGTACTATAGAACATTAACCTAGTCTTAGCTCTAGTAGTATTATAGAACAATAGAACATTAACCTGGTCTTAGTTCCTAGCTCTAGTAGTACTATAGTACTTTAACCCCGGATTCATAAACACTTTGTTTGCGAGCTGTTTTCTATTCAAGAAACATTAATATTTACTCTCTAGGTCGCAGAATATAAATATTCACATTCGAATTTTTGACAACCACACAGTTTGCAAGCGTACACTCCAAATTCAGGCTTTTTACAAAACCTTTAAGAGATATAAACACTAGTTCGCTGTCCTCAATTAACAGTCTAAGGCTTACAGGGGTACAATTGTGAATCTGGGATGCACCTTTTTAAATGAAAGGTCACTTTGAAATAACGCTTATATTCTAACCTTCTGCACCCAGAAATAAATTTGGATATTATTCCTGAATTTTTTTTGCTAAGACTCACCATCTACAGTGGTCGGCGATTATATCAATACAATGAAGACGACTTTTTTATTTGAGTTTTGAACGTTATCAAGCTTTTTTCGAATTAAAAGTTTACAAGTAAAAAAAGAATATCCTTTTCCATTGACAGCTTCTCTTTGTTTCCATGTTGATGTGTATCCTTGCTGTTTAAAAGTTTGATTTTAATCAAAATGGAAATCGAAATTCGTCTTCATTGTATTGATATATGCGACGACAACTGTATCTAACTAATGCCTGATTAAATAACTACCTATATCTGCGTGGTTAGCTAAATTAAACACGTAGCTAAATATAAGTTTATCTGACTAGCTAAATAACTAACTGTCTATGTGGCTAAAAAGCTAATATAGATAACTGACTATTGATTTAGTTATTGACTAACTGGTACTTATTTCAATATCCATGTTTTATCTTAAAACTAGTTAGATATGGATCAATCCTCAATCTGAACTATCAAATATCAATTTCTTGAAAGATATTTAGAAAATCCTAAACAAGAATAATCTACATTTGTTAATTCTAAATAAAAAAGTAGAACCAAGGTGTCTTCGAGGATATCTTTTAGCCGATTTAACTTTTATTCAGGGTTTAACTTTTACAAAATTTAATCCACTGATTTATTTTTCAATTAAAAAGTTTAATCAGGTTTCTTGATCGACATCAGGCGGAGAATTTTCTTAAAGATCTTTTCAATATTTCCTGATCAATATGTTGATGTAACATGGATCCTGCTTTTCATTTTCGCAATGTTTTTGCGTCGCATAAAATATAAATTCTTAAATTTTAAATTGCCAGTCTGCGTTGGAAAAATAAGTGCTAGTTATCTTAAAACTTAATAAGCAAAAAGTTTACATATTTCAAGTCTGAATTTAGCTTTTTTTGGAGAAACATGAAATCTTTAAAGGGACTGTTCACATATTTGGATAATTTCTGGGTAAACTAAACAGCTTATTTTGCTATTGATTAGTATTGGTCTTTTACTTTTCAAAGACCTCTCTGACAATAACAGATATATCGGTTGGAAAACTGACAGAAGCTATGTATGTGAGAGAACCGAATAGTAAGATAAATATTTTATTTCCATCCAACGCGGAGTTGAACCTACGAACCGAAATTGTGTAATAATTAGTTGATTGAAGTAGAGAACGTCGTCTTTCTATATACATTTTACACGTTTTAATACGAAAAACTTATTGCTAACTCAAATATCAAAAGTTTTCATATTTTAGTATATAATAGCTAACACATAATGGCATTGAAATATGATAAATTTTTATTTTTTTTGTTGCTGAAAAACGTCTAGTATAGTGTTTCAGACAAAGGGACCGTCCCCTTGCCCTCAAATTCTGAACGAAAAATCGACTTTTCCTCACTTTAAAAAGACTAATACCAATTAACAGACTGTTTAGTTACCCAAATAAGTGAAAGGTCCCTTTAAGAGCCTAATAACGTAATTCTAAGTTTCTCCACATTTAAAGAGTTGCATACATACATCCGATTCACAATGGAACCCTCTAAACCTTTACCTGAGCACGATATTCCTGATTTAACATCTCAAAATTGATTATATTAATTGCGGTTCTTGATGAAAGTGACCTTCGGATTTATGTATTTATCAATAAGTGAAAAGGGATGAAATCAAGAGAATTTAAATATTTTTAAAAACGACAATTTGTTTTTAATCTTTGTGACAGAAACATTCTTAAGAACTGATTAGGGTCAACAACCCAGACGTCTTCCCTATTATGAATTCAGTAAAAGAAAAAAGGGTACCGTTGTGAATCCAGTATGTAACGGTCTGAATTGAGGGTTTCTCAAAATTATGCCAACAGTTCCTTTAAGAGTGAGTAAACCAATTATAGAAATAAATCTTTAATTATTCCAACTGAGTTCCCTGTGCGTTGAGTATGCATGGCTCAGCACCTTTTATTTTGAATCTGGGATCATATTTACAAGTAATTATAATGCTCTTAAAAGGGACTGTAAGTGTACTTGCAAGTGACCCTCTAAGCAAAGATGGCAATGTCTGATTCACAACGTTAAATTTCAAACTTTTGTCCGATTTAGAACTCAATGTTAACAATTTTTAAAACTAAACTGATTTTTTTTAAATGTGGGTTCTCGGCCTCGGTGACTTGTGCAAATCTACTGCAGGAAAAAAATTATGAATTATCAGAATTAAACACTGTTTAATCTAATAAACGACGATATCTTCCATTTAATTGATCAGATAACGTTGGCAGGACTATTGCTATCTTTGCATGGAGGTGTCACTTAAAATTACGCTTACAGTCCCTTTATCATTTAAAATTTGTGCAAGTTCTATAATTTGTCTCCAGAGGTTTATAAACCTTCCCCTAGCTATGGCAGAGATATATATAATATATGAGATATATAAAACTTTAAGAGCAAAAACTAAATTTGAAAAGTTCCAAAACATTTTAAATATAATTACAAAAGTACTTTAAAGCATTTTATGTTTTTACTAACCATTACTATAAATGCTGCATTTTATCATTACTTCTAAGGATAAAAAACTGTATCTACCTCAATATAAAAAACTGGTTTTAACGTGATAAAATAATTTAGTAAAAACTCAAGGTGCTCAGGAGTAGGGAGTCTACATAGATTTTACAAACCTCAACCTCAACCTCAATATCAACATCAACCCAACCCCCAACCTCAATAGTAACCTTAACTCCTACCTCAACCTCAAATTCATCCCAAACCTCGATGTCAACCTAAACCTCAACATCAAATTAAACCCAAACCCAACATCAACGTCAAATTCAGCAAAAACCCCTACATCAACATCAACATCAAATTCAACCCCAACTTCAACATCAAACTCAACCAGAACCCCAACACTAACCTCAATCCCCCAACTCAACCTAAACCCCAACCTCAACTCCAACTCCAACCTAAACCTCAACCCCACCCCAACATAAACTCCATCCTCAACATTAACCCAAACCCCAACATAAACATCAAATTCAATTCCAACTTCAATCCCAACTCCGACTCTAACCTCGGTCCCAACCTCAACAACATTATATTTAGAACTAATATCGGTGGCATTTTAGTAAAATCGATTTTGATGAACCTTTTTTCAAGATTACTGGACTCCCCCCCCCTCCCTTCCCATCCTTTTAGTACAAGATAATATACGTCAATATGACAGTATTTCTGTACATTGTACATTGTACTGCAGCATGTACATAAATTTAGAACTTTGAACTCGTTAAACCCAACCCTTGAATAGTATATTGGGTTCATTTACAAACGCTAAATGTTAAATGTTCGCGAAGTTAAACTTACTGTTTGCGAATTGTTATCCTAATGTAAACCGAGGTGATTTTTGGTAAAATTTGGCCTGTTCTGAACATACATATATAAGATGCTATATTGAAGATATCCTTTATTGAATTTGTAAAAACTGAAAAGAGAAAAATTTAATCTTTATCTGGTGAGCTTTACTTCATTGATCAGTTCTGGTAAACAGAAAATCCAGCAATAATTTTATGGTTCGGGGATTTTTTGGACAAAACCATACATGTATATTTTTACTTTTATTTTTATTTTTACGCTGACCGTTTATCAAATGGTCATCAAGCCAATGCATGGTCATATTATGATGTAATAAGAATGAATTTTTTAAAATTTTTGTCTCTTGTATTAAGTTATTTTAAAGAATGAATCATTGGATAAAAATTGAATATTTTCTTAATTCTCATTATACATATATCAGATAATTGTTAAACTAATGCATAGTCATTTAAGCCAGGATTGTAACTTGGTTTTATTCTTCAAATCATCCAGTTCTCTATTCAAGATTTTATTTCAGAAGATACATGGGATACAGTGGATACAGAGGATACATAATATTCAGAGGTTACATTGTATACAGGGGGTACAAAGGATACTTCAGGGGATATAGGGGATAAGATACAGGGGATTCAGGAAATATAGAGGATATAATGAATACAAAGGATGCAAAGGATGCATAGGTTACACGGGATACAGAAGTTACAATAATGAATACAGTGAATACAGTTACAGGGATTCATATGATACAGGGTACACATAGTAAACGGAAAATATAGAGGGTACAGAAGATACAGCGTATACATGGAAAACAGAAAAAAAGAAGATACAGAGTATACATGGGATACATTAAATACAACAGATACAGGAGTTGCAATATAGGATACAAGGGAAACCGTTTATTTAAAGGGATAAAGAAGAGACAAGAGGATAAAAGTATACATGGGATACACAAGATACAAATGATTCAGGTGATACTGGGGAAACATTGGATATAAGAGATATTGGGGAAATATAGGATACAGGATAATAAAGGATACAAAAGACACTGAGGATAAAGGTATGCATAGGAAACAGAAGATACAGAGGGTACAGGGCACACAGAGGATGCAGGGGTTTAGCATTTTGCCTGTTGATAGCTTGGTGATTTGAAGAAATTGTTAAATTTATTTTATTTTCTGTTGATTTTATTTTTGTATTATTTCATAGATTGAGAAGTTTGATAAATAAAGGATTTTAGCTGGTTAGTAATACATTCTTCATACATTGGGTTAGTAATACATTATTTACACATTGAGTTAGTAATACATTTTTTACACATTGGGTTAGTAATACATTCTTTATACATTGGGTTAATAATACATTCTTTACACATTGGGTTAGTAATACATTATTTATACATTGGGTTAGTAATAGATTCTTTATACATTGGGTTAGGAATACATTCTTTATACATTGGGTTAGTAATACATTCTTTATACATTGGGTTAGGAATACATCCTTTATTTATTGGGTTAGTAATACATCCTTTATATATTGGGTTAGTAATGGATTCTTTATACATTGGGTTAGTAATACATTCTTTATACATTGGATTAGTAATACATTCTTTATACATTGGGTTAGGAATACATCCTTTATTTATTGGGTTATTAATACATCCTTTATATATTGGGTTAGTAATACATCCTTTATTTATTGGGTTAGTAATACATCCTTTATACCTTGGGTTAGTAATACATCCTTTATATATTGGGTTACTAATACATCCTTTATACATTGGGTTAGTAATACATCCTTTATATATTGGGTTAGTAATACATCCTTTATATATTGGGTTAGTATAATACATCCTTTATACATTGGGTTAGTAATACATCCTTTATATATTGGGTTAGTAATAAATTCTTTATACATTGGGTTAGTAATACATCCTTTATATATTGGGTTAGTAATACATCTTTTAAACATTGGGTTAGTAATACATTTTTTATACATTGGGTTAGTAATACATTTTTTATACATTGGGTTATTAATACATCCTATATGCATTTAAGTCTATTATGTGCTAGGTGTGTTGAAAATGATAAGGAAGATAATAAATCTTTTGATGAACAAAGACTGCAGAAATGTGCATTTTCTAAAAATTCATTAAAGTAGGGAACAGAAAGAACAGAAGGAAATCTAAAAAAATTTGATTGATTGTAGAGAATGTAACAATCAATGCACCAGGATAGAATTAATACAAGACTAAAGGAACTGAGTAATATCTCAAATTCCAAATCGTAATTTATATTTTTGCAATTGGGGTTTCCATGCGCAAAAACGTTTATTCAATTTCAGGAAAGTTTGGCCAAATCTTAAAGATTTATTTGAATAATAATGAAAATAATCATAATATAATTTGTTTATATATTAATTATCGAAAACTAGCCTTTGAGAAACGTATAACTATTGCTATACATGATGCAAGCTTTTGTGAAAAAATAAATTTAGAATTTATTTAAATAAGTTAGTTTCCGTTTCTTTTTGCGCAATTGCAAATGGAAACCCTATTTGCAATCTAATAGCGTAAACATCTGGTATTTTATAGTTTAACTATTCAATCTAGCGGAATTAATAGTTTGATTCTGGTTTCGAGAAAGGGAAGAATTAGCTTTACCTTTTCCAGATCCCTGCCCAACAAGAGGAGAAAGAAGAGAAAGAGAAAGAGGAGACAATTAAAACCATTCTCTCAATCCTTTTCCGGGCCCCAGGAAACCCAGCAGTCTAAGGTGAGGTCCCAAGAGTCTCCCTGGACAGTTGATCCACAGTCCCAAGTTAGATTCCAGGAGAACACCAAGTCCCTGTCAAATTCCGAGGACGGGTCCCAGAGAAACCACCAGTCAAAAGAGAGGTCCCACGAACCCCCCAGCCTGTTGAGAGGTCCCTAAGATCCCCCCAGTCTAGGGAGAGGTCCCCCAAGAACCGTCAAGCCTGTGTAGAGGTCTCTAGTTTCCCCCAGTCTAAGTAGAGGTCCCAAAGTCCAGTCTGATGAAAGGTGTCTGAGAACCATCCAGCCTGGAGAGAGGTTCCTTAGAACCCCCCCAGCCGAGGAGATGTCCCTGAGTATCATCCCGCCTGGGGGGTGAGGTACCTGAGTAGTACTTCTCTGACAAAGGAGAGGGCCCTAAAAACCCACCAGCCCATGGATTCTGATCCTTAAACTAAACCCTATCCTAGACCTAACTCTAATCCTGAGCCTGAAACTGAACCTCATCCTCGCCCTGAACCTAACCCTAATCCTGTGCCTGTCCCTGAGCCTGAACCAGTCCTTACAAAGGTGCACCTTATACCTTTTTCATTGAAATTGGCATATATTATGAAATCCATGAAAATGTAATGCTATATCTTGTAATGTAATGTAAACCCGTTAAAATCCTTAAATGTATTAGCAAAGAATAAATGTTTAGATTTAAAGTTTGATATGACAAATGTGTTCAAAGCTAGAAATTATAAGATTTGTGACTTGACCTTCAAAAACTATGCAAAAAAACTTTTAAAAAAACAAATTAAAAATTAATCATTGTGAAGCGTGTCGATGTCTTTGTACAAACACGTGGAATTTAGTAGAAATTATTTGTTATCCATTCTGTTATTTGCTACAGTGATAACCATAAATCTCTGAAATAGGACGACGACTTGTATACACAAATTATGACTTTAAATAATCCATTAAACATTAGACACAGCAATTTAGGATTGTAAACAGACCCATTTAAATTAATAAGTTATAAGATTAGTAACTAGTGAGACTATTTGCTTTGTACAGCGTAAATTACACTTAACTATTGCTTAAATTTCGTCTTCCTTCCACAGTTTTCTGTCTCTCCCTGTATGTTTTCTGAGATCTAAGTACAAGGATTGCAATAGGTTTTCTATAAACTATCTGCCCTGTGGTGCATTCTTGTCCAGTGTTCACACCTAGTTGGGGAGAAGTAAATTTGAAAATGCAAAACAAAGTTAGATAAAACCCATTCTAATTCATCAGGGCAGAGAAGATAGATGGATTCAACGGAACAATGGAAATTCAGGATCAGAGATAGATTCCATTAGGATACGCAGTAGATTCCAATATAATACGCAGGTGTAGATTCCATCTGTATACGCAGGTGTAGATTCCACTAAGTATACGCTGCAGTTGATTCCATTAATTATACGCAGCAGTTGATTCAATTAATTATACGCAGCAATTGATTTTATTATGATATACAGATGTTAACTCCATTAAGTATAACGATAAAGATTTCATTAGGATACGCAGTAATATATTCAATTAAGATACGCAGTAAAAAGTAAAGATTTCATTTAAATACACAGTAATATATTCCATTAAGGTACGCGGTTGTAGAGTTCATTAGGATAGGCATACAGATAAAATGATGGATTCCATTTTGCCTAAAGAAATATATTTACCAGCTGGTAATAATTGATTCCATTGGATCTGTAGAAACTGGTTCCATCATATTAGAAGACATATATGTCATTTGTTTTACTAATGAATATTATATTTTTGCTGATCTGTAATTGACAGTAAAAAGTCCAAAGGAATAGATTCCATCAGATCTGCAGTAATGGTTTACAATAAAAAATGGAACCATAATTTTGACTCATATTTGCCATAGCAACACATATAAAATTATCTGCTGCAAATGTGGACGCACTATAAGGAGAGATTAATGAAAGACATACAGCTTTTTTTATGACTAAATTAGATCTACAGGGTGGCTTACACAATTTCATAGGGGTAAATAATTGAATATGAAAAAGTTTTATTTTTGGTAATTTTTACGTTATAACCCGGAGACAGCTGGGAGGTGGAATTTTTGTTAATCCATTTAAACATTCAGGTGGGGGGAGGACACTGAATGTTTAAATATTGAGGGGGAGTGTCCTCCTCCCCTGAATGTTCAAATATGGAGGGGGAGTGTCCTATCCCCCCCTCTGAATGTTTAAATATTTAGCGGGAGTGTCCTACCCCCCCTGAATGTTTAAATATTTAGGGGGAGTGTCCTCCCCCCCTGACTGTTTAAATATTGAGGGGGAGTAACCTCCCCCCCTCCTGAATGTTTAAATATTTAGGGGGAGTGTCCTCCCCCCCTGAATGTTTAAATATTTAGGGGGAGTGTCCTCCCCCCCCCCCCTCTAAATGTATAATGCACGTGAAAGAGTTCTATTGAACTGAAAGTAGAAAATGTCAGAATTAAATTCTCCTTTTCACATCTCCATATAGGTTTAACAAACCCTTCTTTCCTATGTTAGGTACTTTCCCAAAGGATTTTTCTCAAGTGGCAACTTCTCAATGGTATTTTCCCAAGTGGTGACTTCCCAAATGTGCAGTTTCCCAAGCGGCAACTTCTCAATCTGTCATAGCCGAAGCGCTCGGCCCTATTGCAGCCTGTGGTAACTCAGAGTGTCTAACCTAACCTCAGGGAAATTGCACATTTGGCAAATTATTACTTGGGAAAATATCCTTAGGAAGTTGCCACTTGGGAAAAATCCTTTGAGAAAGTACCTAACATCTAATCTTCATACTATTTCAATTAATTTCGGTTAATTTTTTTTCATTTACAATTGAAAATTTTACAGTTGCACTTGCGTGTTAAAATTGCACTGAGTTCATTTTTTGTTATTGCTCTAACAAAAATTAAAATGGTGGAAATAAAGATCAATAATATTTTTTATAATTCTTATTCAAAGGTTCCTTTTCCCTAATTTTAAAATTGCAGATTTTAAAGTCTTTGATAAAAATCATTAACATGTAGATATTTTAGAATACTTCATTTATTATTACATACATTTATTTTCCCCGCTTTAGTGCAACTTATCCAGTGTGTGGGGGGGGGGATGGCCCTATGTTTTTACACGCCACAATACAGTTTTTCCTGCTTTATTGCAAATGCCTATTTACTTGCAAAGAAACAATCCACTTTAATGCCCACTAGAATTTTCTTATTTACATCAAGTTAAAGAAAAAATGTAGTTCCCAATATATCAATTATTTGACATATTTTAACCCATTAAGCCAATAACTTTCTTCCTAAACCCTAAGTCCAAAAAGCAATTCTAAAGTTTGTATTTTATGGATATTAACTGCAGAATAGTTGCTCTACACCTAGAGATGGGCATCTATTAACTGCAGAATAGTTGCTCTACACCTAGAGTTGGGCATCGTCAAGGGCTTTATTTTTAAACATTCAGATTCGGTGTTTACTTTAAAGGAATTGTAAGGGTAATTTCAACTGACCCTCTATGCAAAGACGACAACGCTCTATTCACAACGATTCCCTTAAAAGCTTTGTCTGATCAAGTATGCATTAGATATCAAAGTTTTTAATTTGATAACTGATTATTTTCAATTGTGGCGGTTTCAAGGTATAGCGTTATGAATCAGACATTGCCATCTTTACATTCTCTATGGAATTGCTTTAATTACATTATGCTAAACTTTTACTCTAACAATTCACAAAAGATATTAACAAAACGATTTTTAAAACTATTTTTACAATTGTTTTTATTTTCCTTTTAGATAATATATCTTATGTCAGAATAAAAATGTAGCAAAATTTATCAATTTGAATGCGTGGAAAACCGAAGCCACCGTTGCCCCAGATCCTGGTTTAGATTCAAGCCAATAGGCATAAACCACGGCTTAGAAGGAGAAAATAGTATTGGTCTGGGCTAAAACAGGAATAGAGCAGTATTTACAAAGAGTCTGAAGTCAGAAGATTAATTCGTCGTACAAGGCAAATTATTCTGTTTAATTATAAAACATCGATTTCTCAATTGGATCCTACAACAAAAAATGTGCGGTTCAAAGCAGGGAAGCTATTGCTCCCTCGCAGCAAATAAAAACTAACTTAAAGTTCTAGGTGTGGTGACCTAAAAAAATGCAAGTAGACAGAATGTGCAGCGCTGGGGCTGCAATTACAATTAAGCAAAACAAACAAAAACAGAGAGGAAGACATCTATTCAATGAAAGGGTGATCGTGCACTGTCTTATAATGAAGCAAAGACAGCGACTTGTAAACATTCTTTCAAAAGCAGCGCCATAAATGGACGGGCAAAGGGAAACAAGAAAAAGCGAACCTGCAGACGTGCAGACGAAGAAAGGAGAAAAAGATGAACATTTGAAATTATTATATATGCCTCGTACCATTTAATTTCATAAAAATTATAAAAAAAAATTGTAAAACACTTGTAAAAATGAAAACATCGATTAAATGTTATCCTAAATTTCGAGGTTTTCTGTAAAAGAAGAGAAAATAGGCGAGGAAGAAAGTTTAAAGAATCCTTGGAAAGAAATAAATCCTAATTCCCGAGTTCAAGTCGAGAAAGGGTTTCTCATTTTCCAATACATATATCTTATATTGGGTACCGTCCAGGATCCAGGATCCAGGAGCTGACAAATCCATCTGAAAAACTGGATTACAAAACCAATATAAAAAGAGTAAATAAGATGTGGGAAAATAGGAATACAGGGACCTTGAGAACGATTTTTTGACCCCCCCTGCTCCTTATGTTTTTTTAAAATGAAAGATTTATTATTATTATAACTTTTACTCTCAATTATCATTATTAATTTGTTGAGAAATTTTTGTTTAAGGACATAAATAAAGATTACATATATTAGATATTTATAAGCATTTTTTCACTTTTTTTACTGAATAAATGTTTCTTGTAAGTCTTGTCTAGAGTTTTAGGAAAAGGACACCCCACGATAACCTTTGAACAAAGTTCCAGGTCTCCACTCAGTATTTAATTATCGTACAGTGGTATACAGAAAACAGTGCAATTCTAGTCTTCGTTCTTTTTTTGTTTAGAATATAGCTGGGGATGTTATAATTTTCAATTTTAATAACTTAATACTAACATATTTTAGAAGTATTCAGAGCTGGGCAATCTTGAATCGTGGATATCGAGATCAAGCATTGATTAATTTAATCTTCCATATTCCATGTCCTGTAAATAGTGTCGTCTGTGAAAAATGAACAGCCAATCAGAAGCTAGGGAATTTTGCGTTCAACCAATGATATAACAGAGAAATTGCAGATATAGAAAATCAAGAGACAAAGCAGATTCTGCGTAGAATTCAAACGTTCCTACTGTGGATATCGAGATCAAGCGATTGGGATTATTGGTAACCAATTTAAAAGTTCCCAGCTCAGGCCACATTTTTCGAAATACTCAGTTGAAAATTATAAAATATAAAAGGATGGACATATATTTTAAATAATTGCGTATAGGTAATCAACCCTTTTTACAGTGGTTCTACAAGAGCTCCCCTTTTACTTTCGTATTTTTCTCCCTCTCCTCTAATACCGTCCCACCCAAGAGCTGCGATTCACCGGTTCGGCCCAATTCCAAGAAAGCTGTGACTTTCGATCACAATTTGACCAGGATCCACTGGGTGACTGGACCAGTTATTCTGTCAGGTCTCAAGGTTTTGTCAAGTAAGTAACCTTTATTTACTCCCTTTGAAAAAGAAGTTCTTTTCCCAATCCTTCAAATAACAGTGTACGCTGAAAAATGAGAAAACTCCATTCACCGTGTTTGAATAATGGATCTGAATGTCGTCCTCCAGTGGAAAATTCTGGGTATCTTGGATAGATACAATCGGAAAATGGGAAAAAATTATACAAATTACAATTGCAACCTTTCACTCAAATTTTTCAAATATATCAGGTTATTCTACGTTGATTACATATGATTGACAATCGCACATTTAACATATTACAAGGTTAAAAAAATTGTTGCATAAGTTTGTTACTGATTTAAACATTTTTATTAAAAGAAGCATTTTTAAAAATGGCACTAACAATAGGAAAAACTCAAACTACTTTGAATTGCACTGGCATTGACTTTAGATATTATTGTCTAAATAAAATTGCTTATATACAGGGCTACCCACAAAGGATAAAACTTTAATGATAAGTGAAAACAAACTAAATCTTGAAATGGTTCCAATGTGCAAGATCTAAAACGGTATTTTTAATGAATTTCAAAGAAAGGAACGAGTCTACAAATGACCGGGCACCAATGATGTATGAAAAAATACAGAGTAAATTCCTCACAGTCGTATTAAAAGTCCCTTCAGTGCAGGGTTTCCACGAAATGGCTAAATCTTTTGCGCAAAATTTGCGCTATTTTCGCGCAAATTTTTTTTGCGAACTTTTGGCTATTTTTGCGCATGAAACGCAATGAGTTTTGCGCAAAACCGCAAGTTTTACGCAATATGTAACTGTTTAGGCAAATTGTCAAAAATTGATATTCAAAGCTTGTGAAACTTGGCAATATTTTAATCCTATTAAATAATTTCAAGTGACCCTTAAAAGCTTTGCCTAATCAAGTATGAATTATATTCTTAAATTTTTTTAATCAAATTTCTGAAATCTTTTTGATCTCATATAAAATAATGCAAGAAAGTAACCAACGCCTGAAGAATCCACTTTTAGGAAATATGCATGTCCAAAACTAAAATTGTCGAGAAAATTGTCATTGGTCAAAATTATGTAAAAGTGACCAATAGGAAGACATTCCAAAACAAGATTTTCCAGAATTGAATTCTAAGAAACACACACGTCGTCACCAACCGTTTAATTTTTAAGAAATTGCGGAATTGCGCAAAACTCTAGTTGCGGTATTGCGCAAAACTTGAGTTTCGCAAAAGCGGAATAGGGAAATTTTGCGCGAAATGACTTTTGCGAATGATTGCGCAAATTGTTGTTTTTTCGCGCAAAACTGATGCGCAAAGAAAGAAAAATTTTGCGTTTCGTTCCACAAAAATTGCGCAAAAGTTTTGCGAATGGAAACCCTACTTCAGTGGGTAACCCTGTATATCTATTTTCTTCTGTTTTATGATTTAAAAGTTTTGCTTAGGATCACTTTGTGATATTTATGTTAGTGTATATTCTGATAACATGTGTCTATGCTGACCGTCGGGGCCTGAATCAGGGGGGGGGAGGCTGAGACCCAATAGCCCTCCCCCTCTGTGTACGCCTCTGATGTTGACCTTGTTTTTGTGCTGTGTTTAATTATTCACTTGTCTGGTATTTTGTAAAAGTTTTAATATATTTAATACAAAAGTTTTACAGTCCAATATAACTTTCCCAGAAAGCTCAATTCTTAAAATATACATTTTTTTATAAATGGATTAATTTTTTTCAATGTTTAGGAACTTCAGAAAAGTTTTTCTGTAAGTTCATTGTAGGTTGTATGTATGATCATATCTGTTTATTTATACAGTAACCACGGTTTCAAGCTTTCTCCAACCTTTCCATCCAACTATCCATCTATCTATCCAATCCTCTATCTATCTATCCCTCTATTCTTCCCTTGCTTTCCCTACATTCCTTCCAATCCTGTTCCAACCGTACAGAAGATAGGAGACTGTAACCAGTATACACCTTCAAGCCAGGTAAAAATACATTTATTATTCTTTTACTCGGAAACCATCAAATCAACTTTAAAAATAAGACGCACTAAACTTATTTCAATTTTTGATTGTCATTAAAAGAAATATTTTTTTTTGTCATAAATGATGTGTGTTTTATACGATTTCAATCCAAGTGTCGTATTAAGCCGGAGAAAGGAAGTAATACGTATGACTATTGTATTACCATGGTAGTAACAATGGTCATCGAGGGTTGTTGAAGGAGAAGAGAAAGGGGGAGAGAAGAAAACTAGTTTTAGGGGTAAAAAGAAGAAAACTGAATCATTTATATAGAAATATCATACAGTTCAGATAAATTCGTCTAATCTCAGACAATTAAAATTTGAAATATTGATTAAGTTATACTGATAGTTTCTGCTGTATCTGAAAGGTATAGAAATATTTTTCATGAGTACCAGAGCTAGGAGATCATTGACAATTCTGAGATCGGAACTTTTTATTTTTATACAGTGAAACCTTTAATAACGAATACATCGGAAGAATTTATCAAATGTTGTCTTGCCAATTTTTCAATGAGTTTTATACTATACTACGTAATCTTCAGTATTTGCGAAAATAAATAAATAGTCATGAATATGCGGAACAGTTTTAAAGAGTTCCATATAATCATTTAATTAAAAAACTAAATATCTGCAACATTCCATTATCAGGAAGTGAAGAATACGACATTTGATGAATTCTTTCGATGTATTCGTTATTAAGGGTTTCACTGTATATAATTTCAAGTGACCCGTCATGCAAAGATGGCAATTCCCGATTCACAATAGTACCCTTAAAAGCTTTGTCTGATCAAGTATGAATTAAATGTGAATGTTTATAATTTTGAAAACTGTTTATTTTCCATTCGGGGTTTTCTACAAATGTGACTTGAGCATGAAATCATACAGGAATTATGAGAAATAAACACTTCCAAACCCCGAGAAACGACAATATCTTCCACATTATTGATCAGATAAAAGTTTCAAGAGTACCTTTGTGAATCAGACATTGCCATTTTGGCATGGAGGGTCACTTAGAGTCTCTTTAAATCCTTTCAGCCTAACAGAAATTTCAAGTTTGTTACTATTTAAAGATTATCATAATTCAGGATTGCTTCAAGTTAAACGTTTCTGCCGTGGATATCAAGTTAACGCATCGTAGATTAAAAAGATTTTACCTCGAGAAATTAATCTTTCACTCCTATAAAGCCTTTATTTGTTGTGTGCATTGTGCAATAATGTATGGCTTGTACTTTCCTTCAATATCACATGATGAGAGACCTAGATTATTTTGGGAGTAAGCTAAGTATTTAATATTACATGAGAGAGCTGAACTAAGCTAAGACTTATGTTTATTTACAAACAAAAAAATATAAAATTAAGGATAGTTTTTGATAGTACTTGTTGTGTTCAGAAACCATCATAAAACAATTTTGAAGTAATGATTAAGATGTGAAGGGGGGGGGGTGAGGAGGGAGAGGGGAGGGGGGAGATTAGGAAATTACGCGGGAAATGAAACTATTCCCTAAACTATTCTCTCTGTTCATTCTTAATTCTAACCTTCATATACAAGATTATTAAACAAAGATCAAAAACATAATAAATCCAAGAGCAAAAATAAGCTACAAAAATAATTAATAAACAAAGAACAAGCAAGATTATCAATTTACCATAACATGATTTTTTAAACAAAGATAAACTAAGATTATTAAACAAACCAAGATTATTTGACAAAGATAAAACAAGAATATCGAACAAAGTTCCTGAAAGATTATTGAACAAGGAACAACCAAGAGAATATTAAACAAAGATCAAACAAACTTGTCAATCAAACTCAGCCAAGATTATTGAACAAAGATCAAACAGGATTATTAAACAAAGATCAGCCAAGATTATTGAACAAAAATCAAACAGGATTATTGAACAAAGATCTAACAAGCTTGTTAATGAAAGATCATCCAAGATTATTGAACAAAGATCAAACAGGATTATTGAACAAAGATCTAACAAGCTCATTGAATAATCATAAACTAAGATTATTTAACCAAGATCACACAATATTATTGAAAAAAGATCAACCAAAGATCAGCAAAGCTTAATAAATAAAAATCAACCAAGATAATTGAACAAGGAACTACTAAAATTATTGACCAAAGATCAACCGAGATCAATGAACAAAGTTCAACCAAGATATTTACCAAAGATCAACCAAAGATCAGTCAAGCTTATTTAACAAAATCTGAGGGGAATGTACTAGACCATTTATAAAAACTACCTGGGTTCGGAAGAGGATCGGTGGGGCTGCCTTCCTTCCTCGCTACTCTTTAATACCTTTAACTATATGTCCTATACTGAATAAAATCAATATCAAGCTTATCACCAATAAACCCTAATCACGTTTGTATGATTTCCTGAATAATATCATTGTAATAAATGATTTTAAAGGGATTGCCACTTTCAATTGAGACCCACTTTAAAAAGTCATGGAGAAACAACAATTAAAATATTTAATTTTATGAAAGACAAATAATGATATCTTATTCATCCTTGATCAATTTAGATCTGAAGGGTACTATTGTGAATCGGATCACTCTAAAAATGTAGGGGTTCACTTAAACTTACATCAATATTCCTTAAAGTATATTTGTAGCAAGACTGGAAGTTCTATTCTCTTTATATTGATTAGCTAAAGTACGCGGTTTAAAAGGTTTTTAGAACTGGTTAAATATTGGTTTAGTGGCTCATAAATTCTTTTAGCAATTATTAAATATTTAATCGGTATTTGATTTAAACCATGAATAAATCGTTGATACAATATTTCAGTAATAGACAAGAAGCATGGTAAATAAAACAGCTTGTTTCAATAATATTTTGTTTTTAAAAATATATTTGTAAATATAATATACCTGGCTTCATTGGGTAAACAAAATGGTATCAAATTTAATGCGCTTAATGTTTTTAAACTGCTGGTTAAAATTTTTTTAATAAGGTTTTTTATAACTATTACGCGCTTTACGCAGTTAAATCTGTAGAGTTGTTAAATGCGTTCTTTTCATGTTTTATGTAATAAATGTTTTAATCATAATATCTTGGGCTGCAAGAAATAATTGGGTCAGATTGAAAGGTATTAAAAATAGAATTGAAGTACAAAGAAACTGAGGGCATGCATCAAACTCAAATCTTTTAATATTGTATCTTTTCAACCTGATGTGGAAGACCTTTTATATTTCAAACTACGAATACTGTAAGATTGAATTGTCAAAATTTAAAATAACAAAGGGTTAAATACAGAAATATGAAATTTATCAAATACAGAAATATGAATTGTGATAAATACAGAAATATGAAATATATCAAATGCAGAAAAATGAATTGTGTTAAATACAGAAACTTTAAAATGTGCTTATTACAGAAATATGAATTGTGTTAAACACAGAAATTCTAATTGTGTTAAATACAAAAATATGAATCGTGTAAAACACAGAAATGCTTATTGTGTTAAATACAGAAATATGAAATATATCAAATACAGAAATATGAATTGTGTTAAATGCAAAAATATCAAATATATCAAATGCAGAAATATGAAATATATCAAATACAGAAATATGAAAAATATCAAACTCAGAAATACTTATTGTGTTAAATACAGAAATAAGAATTGTGTTAAGTACAGAAATAGTTATTGTGTTAAATACAGAAATATGAATTTTGTCAAACACAGAAATATGAAAAAAATCAAATACAGAAATATTAATTTTGTGAAACACAGAAATATGAAAAATATCAAATACAGAAATATGAATTGTGTTAAATACAAAAATATCAAATATATCAAATACAGAAATATGAAATATATCGAATTCAGATATATGAAATATATCAAATACAGAAATATGAAATATATCAAATACAGAAATATGAAATATATCAAATACAGAAATATGAAATATATCAAATACAGAAATATGAAAAATATCAAACACAGAAATGCTTATTGTGTTAAATACAGAAATAAGTATTGTGTTAAATACAGAATCATTAAACTGTGCTTATAAAAGTAGTATGTTTTTCTAAAATAGTATGAAATTTTCTAATTCAAATTAAATAAAGTTTTTTTTCCAGAATTTTAAAGTAAATTAAATGGAATAATAAAACTTGTTTTTAGTTCGAATCACTTCTCGTATTGGAATACGAAAATAGAACTTGTGAATGTGGTTGAGAATGGTAAAATGAAACCTGTATTTCATATTTAATATTTGTATATTTACAACATATTTATAAATGTTGAGTGTTGCGTGTGTAGGTAGGGTTTTGTTTTCATGATTTATATCTAGAACCTATAGTATATTGAGTATATCTGAATTTCCAATATTTCTGTTATTCAAAACTAGATCTTGTTACAGGGTTACTCGAAACTATATCTTTTTACAGGGCTACTCAAAACTAGATCTTGTTACAGGATTGATCAAAACTAAATCTTGCTACAGGGTTACTAGCTAAACTAGAACTTGTTACAGGGTTACTAGCTAAACTAGAACTTGTTACAGGGTTACTCTAAGCTAAATCTTGTTACAGGGTTACTCAAAACTAGATTTAATTATAGGGTTCTGACATTGGATCCTGAACATTTCCAAACCCCGCTCACAAGTGACTTTATTTTTTCCCAACCTGTAAGAATACAATGAATATGAACAATCTGGATCAAAAAGCTGCATCGACAATCCGCAAGCATTCCGATACAATATACATCATCAGAGATATTTGACACCTCTGCATGGGACGCACACAGTAACTTTCCTATATAATTAATTAGATATTTATGGCGCATAGATATCAAATCAAAGAATAGTATGAAAAAGAAAATCGCAATGTGCGCAACATTTGGTGGAAAAAAGCAGGAATATGTATAAAAATGCATTTTTCCTTGAAAGCTCAGAAAATTTAAAGAAGGTTTTTGTTCATGTTTACCTTTCATTGTTGTACATGAGATTTAACCCTATACCCCCCCCCAGCGTATCCTGGTTTGCAAGTACCCCAGCAGGGATAGGGTTAAGAGGACCTGCCAACTAATGAGTTTGTTTGAAAAGTTTAATTGTCTAAAAAACTTTTTGTTTATTTAAACTAGAATCCTGGGGGTTTCTTATTTATTGTAAAATTCAAGCAACCTTCATGCTTAATAGTTTTAAATCGTAATATTCTAAATACAACTTTATCTTATTGAAAGTAAGATTGAAATATTATTTTTAATCTTAATTCCGCTCAATGAAGAGCTACTTTGATGAACAGGCATGTTTTGAATTTCTTATATCTAACTGGATAAAGGAATCGAGTTTTCGCCAGAAACTCTGATTTTCTAATCTCTATATTATTGCACCCAATGTCGTAGACCTTTTATATTTCAAACTATGAATTATGTTAGATCAAATAGTTTAGATTCGAAATATCAAGCTTTCAAAATTATTTTTTAACCAGTAATATAAGAAATAAAGAAATGAAAAACTTTCTATCCGTTCTTTTCTTTTTCATTTTATGACAAGAACAAGTTTAACAGCATTATAAAAAATGATTTTTCTCTTCTTTCGTGCGCATCATATTTTTCATTCAATCATCATTTCATCGGAATATCAAATATGGATTCAGAGTAAAAATAAAATTTTTAAAATAAATTAATTCGGATGAAAATATGAAACATCACTTTTCCATCCACTTAAAAGGATTGTCAGATCTATCTCAAACGGGGGTTTAATTGTAATAATTACAAATTTCGGAAAAAATACTTTCTATTAGCCTAGTTGCGCTAATAATTCGTTAAACTGAAAAACGCATTATCGCAACTGTTTTTAAAAGTTGAAAATATCTATTTTTGCAGCTTTTTCCTAAAATAATTTTCTAGAAAGCATAAAGCTAACAATAAACTACACCTTTTTAAAGAGTTCCATATAATCATTTAATTAAAAAACTAAATATCTGCAACATTCCATTATCAGGAAGTGAAGAATACGACATTTGATGAATTCTAATTATACAAACCATAGGAACAACAGTCACGCTAGATTGCAATAGAGGATATTCTAAAATTAGATATGCAGAAACTAAATGGGGAAAAGAGGTGAAGATAAAAGGAAGAATAATTTGAAAAGAAAGATAGAAAAGATAAAAATACGTTTATTTTTAATTGTCGAAATTTTGAAGTAGACATTTCGATAACCATCAGATAGAAGTAAAATCGGGATGCGTTTAAACAGCAAAAAGTCATATTTATAACCCTGGAGTAAGTTTCTAGTCTTCTCTTGAGTTTTGTGAACGAATAACTTTACACTAAAACCAGGGAGTAAGGAATAGAAGGGAGATATAACTGACGCGGTTCGCCCTACCATATGATTATACATGCTTTGCAGACGGGTACTCCATTTATATAAGAGATATTTGTCTGATGTACAATTACCGCGTATACAATAACCTATTTTGAATAATTTTTATACAGATGGAGTACCCGTCTGCAAAGCACGCATTATCATATGGTAGGGCGAACCGCGTCAGTTATATCTGTCTTCTATTCCATACTCCCTGACTAAACCCCACAGTTTCTACGGTCTGTGTGCTGCAGATTATACTGCTGTACGTATCAAAGGTTTATCTTATGGTAGAATGTGTGTTTAATTAAAAGCAAATAATTCCCCTTAATTCACGTGATTCTCTAGATCTGTAAAGACGGAAGCTGTGCGCGGGATAAAGTGACGCAAGTGACGCTTGAGATCGGGATACGCAAGAGTGCGTATGAGTGAGACCAGTTGATCGTTGTTAGTTAGATAATGAGTGTAGTGAACCAGCTAAAACCAAGTATGATATCAAAGGTAAAACTTCTAATATTTCTCAACAATATTAAAGGAACATGTAAGCGTAAGTTAAAGTGACCCTCCGGCCTCCATCCAAAGATGGGAATGTGGGATTTACAGCGGCATTTTCAAAAGAATAAGTATGAATAAGAAATCAATTTTTTTAATATTTAAAACTGTTTTTTATTGTGGTTTCTGTACAGTGTACATATCCTTCCGAAATCATCCTGTAGGAGACAAATATAAATTATCAGATTAGAATGCCAAAATATTTCAAATTGTTGATTAGGTAAAGAGGTTTCAAGAGAACCGTTGTAAATTGGACATTGTCATTTTTGCATGAAGGGTCACTTAAAATTACGCTTACAGACCCTTTACACTTTTTAATGATCTTTATTCTATCATTAAACGTTGTTTATCACAAGGTAAAAGTAGAAGCATAATTTTTATTTTTCTGATATTTTTATCAAATATTCTTAAAATAGTAAACCTAGACGTCAGGCAAGGTCTTAAAGGTTGGAAAGAACAACTAGATTGATGTATTAATAGATATTTTATTATTGATAAAAATATTTGCTCCGGATTATCAATTTTCCGAGAGAAAAAAAAATGTTATCTGTATAATCAAATTTAGGGAAAAACATTTATAATCGGGAGTGATGTGAGTCGGGGATAGAATTATTAAAATGTTTGCTTACTTGAAATTAGTTCTAGAGGAATACCCCCCCCCCCCCTTCAGCCTCTTTAACACTAAAAGGAATGTATCTGCAACCAATAAATTCTAGTGGAAACTGTTCATAGTTGTACTTCAGAATATCTTCTGTTATCTCAAACTGTATCCAATAATATTAGAAAGGAAGGGTATACACCTTCCTCCAATAATATTAGACGGGAAGGATATACTCTCCTCCAATAATGTTAGAAGGGAAGGATATACTTTCATCCAATAATATTAGAAAGTAAGGATCTCAATACTTTAAACCAATAATATTTGTTCGAATGTTTGTTTGTATGTCCGATCATACCTCTAGAACCCTTTGACCGATTTGCCTCAATGTTGTATTGGGGAACTCGGGATATTGTTCTTAGCTTGGTTTTGAGATTCTAAGTTAAGCTGGTCGACTCTTATATTCAAATTTTCAGCTACTACAAATGTAAACAGAAAACAGTCGAATAATTGTCGTCTTCTTTCTTTCCTTTTAAAAATGAAAAAAATACCTACCGACATTCCTGAATTACAAGAAAGAAGTAAAACGACAACTATTCCACAATGTTACCGGTTTTAGAGAATAAGTATATATAAACAAAGAATTATTGTAATAGCTTTGCTGTCTTTATTATAAATTAACTTACTACTATATTTTATATAAATTACCATTTAGGGATATAAGATATCCAGATAAACAAATGAAACACGTTTTTTAGTATGAGTTTTTTAGAACCTTTTAAAGAATTAGTTTTCTTTTTCTACCTTACACATGATTAGAAATCAAGTTAATTTATGATTAGTTGGGTTAAACATGGGTGTCATTTAGTTTATATATCTTCTATATATTGTATATTATATATTATATGTTATATGTATTTTAAAGAATACATCTTTTTTTTGGTAAAAATTGAAAAGTTTAAACCAATAAGTCCACAATATTTCTGCAATTCGATTTATTTAAACTATAAATAAAAATAAAAATCTCGTAAATTCTCTGATGTATTCCTTGTAAACATAAAATGTAATAACATGTAATATAATGTAAAATGTCTTTAAAAAACCTATCGGAAATATAAATATTTAGATCTAAAAAAATGTAACTGTACAATTATGTTGAACTTAGTAAAGCTGAGTAAGTCCGGATGATATTGAATCCTTCATGCATCAGCTATTAAACTAAGCTGATGAATGACCTATAGACTTTTTATTCAAAGATAAATTAAAAAAAATAGCATTTAATAATAAAGGAATATTCTTTTAATATTATTAATTTTCTTATTCCGTTAAAGATGTGTGAACTACCAAGAAAATAATTCAAAAGGTTTTTTATAAAAAAATTTTTTTTTTAAATTAAGGTTTACGAAACAATCTTTTAACTAGGAACATACGCCAATTAGTATATTTTAAGCCTCGAATATATTCAGAGAAATATCAATTATAACAGTAACAAAAGGAAATGAGTTATTGTCACAAACTCTGATTTTCTAATCCCTATATATGATTAATATTTTCTAATCCCTATATCTAATTAATATTTTCTAATCCCTATATCTAAACGACCAAATTTTGTAGACTTTAGATATTTCAAACTATGAATTCTGTCAGATAAAAAATTTTAATTTCAAATATCAAAGGTTTACACAATCAAGTTGCAAAGATATAAGCATTCGAATATTTCATTGTGTGGCATAGACTCAGTTCCTCTCAAAATCTTGAGCGACATTTCTAACGAAAAATTTAATTTTTGGTTATCACTTCACAAACATATAATTAAAAATTTTCAACTTGTTTTATTGAAAATTGAGTTGATAAGCTGTACCCTGAATTCGTCAATAAAACTGAAATAAATAGATTGAGAATAAATTGTTGTGGTGAGTTCATCTTCTCACGATTTGAATATTCTTATTGTTAAATATCATTGAATTACTTCGTGCATTCATGCTCTAAGTTTTTACGCGAAGGAATTGATTCTTTGCCACAAACTCTTATTTTCTTTATCCTTGCAACCCCAGTGTCATAGGCCTTAGATATTTTAAATTGTGGATTCTGTAAGATCAAATACTCAAAGTTTGAAATATCAAAGGTTTACACCATCAGGTTGAAAAGATATATGGATTAAAAATTTTAGTCTATATCAACGACTCAATTCTTTAACTAAATTATTTAAAATGCTAATCAAAGAAAAGATTCATTAAACTCCGGTTATTTTTTTACTGTACGCTTTGTATCCAACTTTTGTGCCTTCATTTAAAAATGAGATTGTACTTGTCACAATAATCTCACAAAAAGGAGATGATTCCTATGGTTTACAGTCCCGTTTTGCCGTCTATAGTCTATATGCATACCGTACAACTTGTGATGTGATTTACCGTCCTCGATAATTTGTCCACTTAACCTTAGTTTAATGTGATCAATGAAAAATATGTATAATGTTTATCTGTAGAAATAGTTAAACGATACATACATATTTTTTGCGTCCAAAATGCAATTTTATCTGATATAATCAATTTTCTTTTATAATGTATAGTTGCTAACAGCGTAATTTAGTAAGAAGTTGTTTTGTCTACAGTGTGACTTGAATAAATATATATTTGCTTACTTTACATATTTACTTCTGTAACAAAAAATAGTTTAAAATGTTGAATTTAAGCGTATTATATGTTAGGAATGTATTGCAGTGGTATTTACCAGCAATTTGTCGCTATAAACCTCGTCACGGTCTAGGCACAGGATACAGTCATTGTTTTATTCATTACTAACCTAGAACCTAGACACATATACAGATACAGGATACAGTCATTGTTTTATTCATTACTAACCTAGAACCTAGAAACATATACAGATACAGGATACAGTCATTGTTTTATTCATTACTAACAGCTAGACCTATACACATATACAGAATACAGTCATTGTTTTATTCATCTAGAACCTAGACACGCTGAACACTGGGCACTGTTGTGAATCAGACATACCCCTCTTTTTAGATTTGGAGTTACTTGAACCTACAATGACAGTCCCTTTAAACCGTATCTATTCGTATCTTAATTTATAGATATTAAAAAAATCATAAAATAATATATCTATGTTATTTTTACATATCGAATACACAAGTCCGTAACTGTCCATCTAATATCTTTTCTTTGTTCAGCGTGAATACACAAATATGA
The DNA here is from genome assembly GCF_000591075.1 of Eurytemora carolleeae. Classification (NCBI taxonomy): domain Eukaryota; kingdom Metazoa; phylum Arthropoda; class Copepoda; order Calanoida; family Temoridae; genus Eurytemora; species Eurytemora carolleeae. The sequence goes on from NW_019396028.1 coordinate 135,093, forward strand.
ACGGTCGCGATAAAAACGAAAATGCAAATTGGCAATTTTTAAGGTCGAAACTTTAAATCTGGATACTCGTTAAGCATGCAAAATTATGGTTTCAGGATCTTGCCAATTACTCCTTCACCCCTTGAATGGAAAACAAGAGATTTTAGGCTTTAGATCTTCATTACCCAGGGGCTACAGCTTTATATACATTTGGTAGCTTTGGCTTTTAAAGCTCTGAAGATTTTTTCTGAAGTATTTTGTCTGAAAACATTCTGCGTGAGAAGATGCATATTTTAGTTTAGAGTGGGTTGGGAACCAAGTCATTTTCCGTTTGATCTTTTATGTTAAATTTTTTTTACGTTCAAAATTTTTTATTTATTTTAAGAAGGATAGGCTTTTCAGCTTCGCCCTTTATTAACAAAATTACATAATATCACATTTCTTTACATCATTTTTCGTTGTCCTTTTAAATTTTGTTGCTTTTGCTTACAAAATAAGTTTGAGACTCATTCCCTAACATAAAATTGGAAAGATCATTCTTACATACTATTTCCTATGTTTTCAATTCAAGTAACCCTCCATTCATTACGTGCCATGTCCGATTCACAGTAGTGACCGTAAAAGCTTTGTCTAATAAAGAATAAATTAAACTTTTAAATTTGATTCTTTTTCGATTATGGTTTGCTCTACGCAAGTGACTTGCGGATTTTTGCTACAGAGACAACGGGGGAAATAGTAGAATTGAACACTTGTCAGGCTAGAAAACGCCAATATCTTCATGAATATTGTCTTTCTATACTTTCATTTAACACGAATCCACCGCCTAAAAAAATGTACAACAGAATAAGTTAACATTTGAATAAGTCAAATTGTTTTTGAAAGCCACAGCTTGCCGGGATAATGACCAAACTGTTAAATCACAGCTTGCCGGGATAATGACCAAACTGTTAAATCTGCGTGACGGTGAGATGATATGAACTTAACAAAACTTGGCAGTACGTGTGATATCTTTCTATCTCTTGTATGCATCTATATAATTTAACGGCATTCAGACCTTTAAATGACATTTTACCAACAAATGTGGTTACTCTTTATAAATTTCTAGTGGTTTTTTATAAAGAAAAGATCATGATTTTATAAAAAATATTATCTTCAGAATCTGCAGAAATTTTAATTAAGTTAGTTGCTCGTATGATGGAGGGACTAAATGGTGAAAAAAATTATCTGCTCTCCTGAAGCAAATACCTACGGAATAGATTTCACCAGGTTAAATATAATTTTAATCAAATTACTAATTTTATTTGTCAAATATTTTATTTTTTGTTTTTTTTTAAATAATCCAAATCAGCCCGTGATTCAAATATATTTAAATATCAAAACTTTAAGGAGTTTTGTTGCTCCATTACAGTATCAAATTTTAAAAACATAAAATATTCGTTATTTTTAGATAATTTTTATGTCATTTTTTTATTCTACGAAATAAAATCAGAAATAAGGTAAATATATGTACTTTGAAATCCATAATCTATATAATAAAGCTTTTATATATTTTCATTTGTCAGCTATAACTGGCCAAATAACTGGACCAAATTGGCTAACATTTCTTGAGGGAATCCAGGGGTAACATAGGCTAAAAAATCGATTTAGAATCGAATGGAACCTTTTAAAAAAAATTAAACGTTTTTTCAATTTTTTAAAAATATTTCCCGGGCAACGCCGGGCACTTCTATATATCTAAAAACAGAAATACAGAGATTATCAGATCTACCGAAGTTGCCTTTTTAAAGCAGAATTATTTATTGTTTGTAAATTTTTTTCCACGAAAAAAGCGTCTCCTTTTCTTCCTAAGCAATCAATTTTAAAATTATTAACTGTATCTGTGGCGCAATATTAATGGTTAACAATTTACGTAGTTCAGTGAATGATATTGATTAATTAATAAACGTTTCAAATCTTTTTAAAAGTCCGACCTTTTAATTCCGAGTTAACAGATAACTTTAAGCCTCAGAGCAAGAAGAGGAAAAGGGTAGTTGGGAAGACTTCAGCATTTAGAATTCAGCATTGAACTAATGTCGTCTTCCTAGTCCTACATTTTTCTTGTTTCACTCTATATACTTTAATTTTTATTTTATATTTCAGGTTTAAGATCCGGGATATAGAGACAGGAACTACACTCTTTGAGATTGCTAAACCTGTGTATGGCGGTGGAGAGGATGAGGAGGACGGAGAAGGACCTGGAGAGGACCCGGAGCAGGATCCTAATGCAGGACGGTTTGTGAGATATCAGTTCACTTCCCAGGTATTTTATTTATCAATGAGTTGACAGAGTCCAGTGCGATGCATCAATTAATCAATAAATAAAAGCTCTTACACAAAAATCAGTATCAAGGTTACAAATAGGTATAAATGAGATTGTGAGGTAAAACTAAATGCCAAGACGTTGTGACACTTCAAAGTCGACACGGTCTATAAATTTGATGCATCTCTTTGAGAAGTTGAAGCACATCGGCGTTGTTAAACCCAACCTTTTCAAAGTCAAAAAACCTTTAAAGGTTTTTAGAAAAGACAACAAGATATTCCTCATAATAAGTTCACAAAAAATGTCAGCCCCTACGGTCCAGCCGTTTGGCCGACAAAAGGGAACATATATACGAGTGTCATGTTTTTTTTATATAGATAACATAAAACAAATTTCAAAATCTGTCATAGATAAAAAAAATGGAATTGGACAATTATTCCACAGTTTTCTGGCAATCCCTGTATACTTTTCACAAAGAATCTTCAATAATGATCTGGATAATTAACTTAGTTTTGCAGATTAAATATAATCTTGTAAATGCTAATAAATGATGTGGAAAGCGAAGAGATAATGAAGAATAACTGGAGGAATCTTTGACGTACAGATCCAGACAGTTATGAAACTTATGCATCAACTTTCAAGACGGGGTCAACTTTGAAGCGTCCAAACACCTTGGTCTTTGTTGTTAATCATACTTTATCAACTTTTTGTAGCCCTGAACATGTACATTTTATGACTGCAACTGCAATGGTTTAAAATAAGAAATTTGAAAAAAAAAACTGTGTTTAATTTAAGCGATAAAACATAAAATCATTTGTGTATTTAAAGTTAAAGAACTCATTTAATTAAAACAACTATTTTTTTTATTATTTCTAAAAATATATATTTTAGAATAATAATTTTTATAAATGAGACTAAAAAATAAAAACTGGTTTGGAGAGAAAAGAATAAAACGAATTTCTACAAAACTAATGAATTATTTAATGAATAATGAAAATTTTAGAGAATTTTTTCAGTGTCTGACAGAGAATTTAAATTATAAAGACATTTTATTTTATTTAAAACTCTAATTTTTAAAATTGTAACAGGAGTATTATAGTTAATAAATATTAATATTATTTTGTTTAGTTTCTGAAGCTGAAAACTGTTGGAGCAACTGTAGAGTTCTCGGTTGGTTCTAAGCCTGTCAAGGAATATTTTCAAAAATATTCAAAATTTCAAATCTTAATTTTAGCAGAGTGCGAAGCAATAATAGTAATAATAAGTTAAAATAGAATGTTGTTAAAAAAATATCTCCGTCAAATTTTAAAACACAAATAAGGAACGTAGAAGACTACATTTTGAAATGCTCAACAACGTACAATATCCATCATATGTAATTATGTACAATGTACATATGTACAACCAAGAAATTTTTTATTTTTTAATTAAAATTTGAAATTTGAATTTTGAACATTGCTTATGTAGAACTTTCGAATGATCGAGCGGCACTTCTTTCGGGATCGTCACCTAAAAACCTTCGATTTTGATTTTGGATTCTGCATACCCAACAGTAAGAACACTTGCGAGCATATTTACGAGTTTCCAATCCTTGACAAGAAGACAATTGATCTGATGGTCGCACATCCTTTCGACACAAGATCCGACAGTTTTTACTTCGTCGACAATGAGCTTATAATGCACAACAAGGCCGACTATGCCTACAACGGGTCCGTCGACTCAAGATAAACATTTCCAATAACACAGCGTTGATCAAACTCCTAGGTTTACAATAATGCTATTGAATGTATCTTATTGTATTTGCTTTAATGTGTACAAAGACGACTTTTAATCACGGTTTTATGTTTTAAATCTAGGAAATATTCATGATAATCAAAACATCTGTGAAAGTTTGAATCTGTGATTATAAGAATGAAAAATTGGAAAATACTCAAGAATTTAAATATATAATTTAACAACTTAAGAATTGCAATATTTATACAGAGTTCATTCTACAGTACATTGCAAAGAGCATGTACAATGTAAAATGTACATCATTTTATTTATATTGATGGTTGCAGTGTGATTAGTATAAAAATGCTCGGATTGAAAAATATTTTAGAAATAATTGTAATTTACGAAATGTAACTAAGAATTTAGTAAACATGAAATATGTCACAAATTCACGGTAGAAAAAATAATCTACATCCACTACCCCCTCCCCCCCCCCCCCCCCCACCTTCACCACCAAATTTTTAAAATTTTGCTGTTTCAATAAATAAATTTAAACTCTTTAAATGTTTATTCTTCATGATTTTCAAGTAAGCAGCTGAAGAGAGAGACTCAATAAATAATAAATGATTTGTGGCAAAAGACAGTAGTTGATGCAATAGCTTCAATTAATAATTATTTTCGGTTTTTAAAAAAAATCTTATTCTTAGTCATAGTTTAAATATCAAAGATTTCAATCGTAAGGTTGCAAAGATATAAAGATGAGAAAATTATAGTTTGTATTAAATTCCTTTGCAGACGGTTGAGGACACAAGTATCTATGTATTTCTGACATTTCATTTAATCATAAAAAAAATATTACAAACAGTTTGTCTGCCACCATTTTAGCATAAACCCTAGAGTTCCTCGCCTAAAATAGAAGAAAAATTATGTTTAATTAGAAAAGGTAATAACATGAATGAAGTGGTAAAAAGTTGAACTAATTACAATGATCTGAAATCCGCAATGCTTAAAGTGACTGTAAGCCTAATTACCAGTATGCTTAAAGTGACTGTAAGCCTAATTACCAGTATGCTTAAAGGGACTGTAAGCCTAATTACCAGTATGCTTAAAGTGACTGTAAGCCTAATTACCAGTATGCTTAAAGGGACTGTACGCCAAATTACCAGTATGCTTAAAGGGACAGTAAGCTTAATTACCAGTATGCTTAAAGTGACTGTAAGCTTAATTACCAGTATGCTTAAAGTGACTGTAGGCCTAATTACCAGTATGCTTAAAGGGACTGTAAGCCTAATTACCAGTATACTTAATGGGACTGTACGCCAAATTACCAGTATGCTTAAAGGGACTGTAAGACTAATTACCAGTGTGCTTAAAGTGACTGTACGCCTAATTACCAGTATGCTTAAAGTGACTGTAAGCCTTATTACCAGTATGCTTAAAGGGACTATAAGCCTAATTACCAGTGTGCTTAAATTGACTGTAAGCCTAATTACCAGTATGCTTAAAGGGACTGTAAGACTAATTACCAGCATGCTTAAAGTGACTGTACGCCTAATTACCAGTATGCTTAAAGTGACTGTAAATTTAAATGACCCTCCATGCAAAGTTGGCAATTTGTCCGATTTACAACAGAGTCCGAATTTAATTAATTTAAGCCGGGTCTCAAATCCGCATAAAACCGGTTTTAATTGAGCGCCGGCTTAAATCTTAAAACATTGATTACAATTTTAAGTGGAACCAACGATATTTGAGCCGCGTCTCAAATTTAAGCCGCGGGTCAAATTCTTTAAATTCGGCCTCAGTTTCTTTATCTGATCAGTAATGCGGAAGATACCGTCGTTTTCCCCAAGCTTAAACGTTTTTAAATATGATAATGTATATCTGTTTTCTGCAGCATCGAATTGCTTTAAGGGACTGTAAAGGAAAAATGAAAGGGGGTAAAGGCTGAAAGCTAATCACTTTAGCTCTCGATCGCGACCCATGAAAGTTATATCTGATGTTTCAATCTCGAGAAACTGATTTACAACTTTGTCAAAGAAATTGAGTCTTTGCAACAAATCCCATTTTTCTAATAAATATTTATCTACAACCAAATTATGTAAACCTTTGACATTTCAAACTTTGATTGTTTGATATAACAGAAGTCATAGTTTGAAATATCTAAGGTCTACAACATTGGGTTGTTAAGATATAGGGATTTAAAAATCAGAGTTTGTGACAAAGACTCAATTAATATATATACAATTTTGTATAAAAGTAGTGGGTTTAAAAAGATCAAATTCAGAAAATATGCAACCAATCTGAAAACGGTGATATCCCAGAGAAAGCTAATTGTAACTAAGGTTTACTCCAATTCTAATTTTATATTTGTTATTTCTATTTTTTATAGATTTAATTTATAATATTATTTATATGTCCGTATTGCTTGACCAGAAATTCCAGCAATGGCAGTGCAGTAAAGTGGTCACGTGATACAGGCGGAGACACGTGACCAGTATACTGCTCTGCCATTGGTAATAGTTCTGGTCACGTGATTTAAGTTTAAGATTTTCTAAATTGTACATATATGAACTTTCGTATAATTTTAACACAGTTTTATATCAATTTCTCGAGACAGGAACATCAGATTAATTTTTCATGGGTCGCGATCAAGAGCTAAAGTGATTAGCTTTCAGCCTATACCCTCTTTCATTTTTCCTTTACAGTCCCTTTAAGCAATTCTATGCTGCAGAAAACAGATATACATTATCATATTTAAAAACGTTTAAGCTTAGGGAAAACGACGGTATCTTCCGCATTACTGATCAGATAAAGAAACTGAGGCCGAATTTAAAGAATTTGACCCGCGGCTTAAATTACGCTTACACCCCCTTTAAAGGGCTTTCAAGAACATTGGAAAATTCTTCCGATCAACAATGAAGATGGTTAACGTTTATCTAAAAAATATGACGAAAATATTAACTTATCTACAACAAAAATGAATATAAATTATTTCTCAGTAGAACTTAACAAAATGATCCTCTGTGGCATATTGAAAAACTACACGTTATAAGTTTTAATATTTTAATCTACATACAGTAAAAACCAGAAAACTCTTGAATATGAATTTTAGACATAATTTGTTACCAATTTGACTTAAAACGTCATAAAATTACTTACAAGTATTACTTTCTGCCTATTAATCACATAAAAAATATTGCTTAATTGTCGTCTTCCACAATATTTGGTTCTTACTGTATAAAGCGAAAGAAATATTATAAACCTGTTTCCATAAGTCCTGAAGGTGGCGCATTCATCTGAAGTATCTGCTGAACCTGCACCAGCTCGGGTAGTAGAACATCCAGTAGATCCTAGTAGTTCACCATCACTAAATTTTAAAATATATCATATAAGTCTTACTTGAACTTAACTCTAATTCTGAACATGTCCGACATGAAACTAAACCTAAGTCTGAAGAAGTCCTTCCTGAGTTTGGTCAAAACTCTGAATAAGTCCTATATAAACCTACCCTAAGTCTAAGAACAAGTCCTACCTGAACCTGACGCTTAGTCTGAATAAGTTCTACATAAACCGTCTGAATAAGGCATGTCCGAACCTGACGCTAAGTCTGAAAAATTGCTCCCTGTATCTTACTCTAGGTCAGAATAAGTCCTACCTGAACCTGACTCTAAGTCTGAAAAAGTCCTACTTGAATTTGATTCTAAGTCTAAATAGTTCTACTTGACCCTGACTCTAGGCCTGAATTAGTCCTATATGAAACTAACTCTAAGTCTGAATAAGTCCTACTTGGACCTGCCTCTAAGTCTGAATAAGTTCTACCTGAACCTGACTCTAAGTCCTTCTTGAACCTGGCACTGAGTCTGAATAAGTCCTACAAAATCTGAAGTTATAAGTCCTATGTGAACTTGAATCTTAGTCTGAACGGATAAGTCTGAATAAGTCATACCTGAACCTGACTCTAAGTCTAAAGGGTAGGGTTGAAGTACAAATTGTTCTGGCTGCATTCCCTGCACTGTATGTGTAGCCTGGAGCTAAACCTAGAGATTAATTCTAGCAATCTATGGTTTTATTCATTCCTTTTTGTGGAGAAAATTGCCAAAATAATTAATTGTTTATATATCCACAACGCTTTAATCAAAAAGCACTTAAATAATATTCCCAAATACATTTATAGAAAAAAAAATATTTTCACTATAATAGGAGTGGCGACAATTTCTAGCATATTGTGTAGAAAAATGGTATAAAGAAGAAGATGTATTTATGAAACTAAATAGGGCGCATTTTCAGAGAAATTTCATAGGACAAAATTCAATGTGACGTATTAACAGTTAACACTGAGCTAGGAAAGCTTGTATTGTGGGTATTGAGCTCAATGCTTTATCTACTCTTCTTGTAAATCTGCAAATTTATTTAATCTTTATTTGATATCCGGGAAAGTGTTTAAATTTCAACCAATCAGAGTATAGATTGCAGTTACCGAACAGACAATCAGAGGCAGGGAAATTTTTCGCTCAATCAATGAGCGAACTCCCATTGGTCAGAACCCAGAAGAGAGATTAAGCAGTGGATATCGAGATTAAAAAAACGGGATTAAGGGTCTCCAACACAAGAGTTTCCAGCTCTGATGTGATGAACTGATTCCCAAAAATCCTTCCTCCCCCTACCATATTTTAAAGGGATTTTCGAAGGTTTGTGAAGACAAATGAAAGTTAAACTTCAACTGGCAAGTTTGTCCAATATTTATAATTTGAATTTTTTATTTTTTTCCCTTAAAATAAATAATGCTCTTAAAATTTTCCTGAAAATATATTTTTTTGATTTCTAACTAATTCTACCTGTCGGGCTAATCCCAAACCATCTCCCACAGAACCTGTTCCCCTCTCCGACCTTAATATTTCGAATTGCAGAAACTAGGCTTTTAGAGCGCTTTGCACGCATCTACTATTTAAACTTTTCATTTAACCTTGAACAAGATAAAACAATAGCAAAAAAAGTTTGCGGATTTAATAATATTTTTCGTGGGTTTCAAAAGTTATCAGAATTCCAAAACTTTATTGTAATTCTGAGCATCCATAAACCTTCCTTTGGGTCACTTGAAAAATTAGGCTTGATCGGTTCAGACGTGTTTACGTTTATTGGATACAAACAAACAGACGTCCACCCAGACAAGCAAAGTATATAAATATATCTTTTATAGAATTTTAAAGGTATTTTCCTGAAACTTAGATTTTAAACGTTATAAAAAACCTGGAAAGGGCTTGATACTGGACGGTCAGAAGCGTTGTCAATTTCAATATAGTCATTAGCACCTGAAATTAAAATAATTAGATAGATGAAACTTCAAGACTCTATAGACAGAGCTTTAGATTGAATATTGATAAGTTAATAATAAAAAATGAAAAAAGAGATAAATATGAAGAAAATCAATCGGAAGATTTTGGTTCTAATTAATTAATTGGTTCAGCACATGTTTAGTTTAAAGACACTACATAACATTTATATAGTTTTATCGTCGGATCAAAAGTAATTTAAAAAATTTACTTATGCAACCGTTTAATTCCCTAAGATAACTAATCCTTAATGATAAAAATGTAATAAAAGGTATTTTCAACAATTTAACAAAATTTCTGAAAAATGTTGTTTTCGCCAAAATTAAAATTTGTTTGCTAAACCTGAAGTTCTGCAGTTTGAGTGGGGTGTATCTTCATCACAGCAAATACTGTCTGTAAACCCAGCCTAATTATTTATAAGAGAACAACAACTTTTTATTTTAATCCTAATATTTAGCAGTTATCTGTTGCTTTTGAAGTCCGTAGAACTTATGAATAAAATTCTAATTTTATAAATCAGTTTTTGTCTAGGTGAAAATTATGGTATTCTCTGACTTTTTGTGTTTAAGTTGGTTTTCCTTGTTGTTAGGGAATCCCTTTATCTTTTGGAACAACCAGTAACATTTTCCTTTTTGTGTTTACTATGAAACCTTTTTATTTTTTATTACTCATTGCTTCTGGATACACTGTAATTTTGTTATCTATGATTTTTTAACACCCTGTACCATGGTTATCCTCGTTTTTTGATGGGTTTGACACCCTGTCACGTCGTCATTCTTCTTTTTTTGGATGCTTGGATACCCTGTACTGTCCTTATACTCCTTTGATTGATGGGGTGGATACCTTGTACTTTCGTTATACTCCTTTATTTGATGGGGTGGACACCCTGCACTGCCGTTATACTCCTTTGTTTGATAGGGTGGACACCTTTTACTTTCGTTATACTCCTTTGTTTGATAGGGTGGACACCCTGTATCGTCGTTATACTCCTTTGTTTGATAGGGTGGACACCTTTTACTTTCGTTATACTCCTTTGTTTGATGGGGTGGACACCCTGTACCGTCGTTATACTCCTTTGTTTGATGTGGTGGACACCTTTTACTTTCGTTATACTCCTTTGTTTGATGGGGTGGACACCCTGTACCGTCGTTGTACTCCTTTGTTTGATAGAGTGGACGCCCCGTACCGTCGTTATATTCCTTTGTTTGATGGATTGGGCATCCTGTATCGTCGCTATACTCCTTTATTTGATGGATTGTTCATCCTGTACCGTTGTTATACTCCTTTGTTTGATGGGGTGGACACCCTGTACCGTCGTTATATTCCTTTGTTTGATGGATTGGGCATCCTGTACTGTCGCCATACTCCTTTATTTGATGGATTGTTCATCCTGTACCGTCGTTATATTCCTTCGTTTGATGGGGTGGACACCCTGTACCGTCGTTATATTCCTTTGTTTGATAGGGTGGACACCCTGTACCGTCGTTATATTCCTTTGTTTGATGGATTGGGTACCCTGTACCTTCGTTATACTCCTTTGTTTAATGGATTGGGCGTCCTGTACCGTCGTTATACTCCTTTGTTTAATGGATTGGGCACCCTGTACCGTCGTTATATTCCTTTGTTTGATAGGGTGGACACCTTGTACTTTCGTTATATTCCTTTGTTTGATGGATTGTACATCCTGTACCGTCGTTATATTCCTTTATTTGATGGATTCTGCATCCTGTACCTTGGTTGTCCATGAGTTGGTTGAAGGAGAGGGAACCTGACTAGGAATATTACTCATCCCAAAGTATCCAACAGAATAACACATTCCACATCTAAACAGGAATTTTCATAAATTTTTGATCACAAACTCTCATTTAATCCCGATTTTGTAGACCTTGGATATTGCAAACTAAGAATTCTAGTATATCAAATTGTATAATTTTAAAATATCATATGTTTACATTATTATGTTGCACAGATTTAGGGATTAGAGTATATGTTAATGGCAAAAACTCAAAAATATGTTATTTTAACGTTTAATTTTCTTAAAACAAAAATAAATATTGTTACTTGTTCCTTTCTCTTCTCCAGCAAATTGAATACCGTTGGCTTGAAAGATGAACAGAATTCACATCCTGAAACAGTTGTATTAAAGGGACTGTAAGCGTAATTTCAAGGGGCCCCCCAGGCAAAGATGGCAATGCCCGATTCACAACGGTACCCATTAAACCTTTGTCTGATCAAGTAAAATAAGATATCAATGTTTATACCTAAAATACTGATTATTTTCGATTGTGGTTTTTCTACAAAAATGACATGATGTATTGCTCCTTCGGGAAAACCTAGAAAAACGACCATATCTTCTACATTTTCGAAAAAGATAAAGGGTTTAAGAGTGAATGGGGCCTTGCCATCTTTGCTTGCATGAAGTGTCACTTAAAGTTACACGTAAATGATCCATAAGAAATTCTAAAGCGGATTATTATATAATTTTATCATAATTACCTTGAAATTAAAGTTCTTGATTTCTCCCAGGGTTCCAGTATGCCACTGTAAGCAATCTAGATATTTTCTATCTATAGTATAAGTTTAACTTTAAAATTAAAGAACATGTTTCCGAAAACTGAAGATCTAAGGAAATAGAATGAACCATATTTAGATTATGAATTTAATTTAATTTGCTCTATAAAGAGCATTTATATCAAATATGCTCACTGCATGAAAAATTGATAAACCAACACTGTTTCTATCGGTGCATTTGCTGGGTAGCACAAAGAGCGAGTTTTCTGATTCGTTAAAAGGGGTTTTAGTCAAAGAGAATAGAATATATATTAGAGGGGAATTTACTAGAAAAAAGTGTAATACGTCCATTTTGTTGTACTGTTTCCATACTGCAGATGTACTTTACATATTTAGGCTATATAACCTTTTGGGCCCTGGAATATCATTTAATCTGATACACTTGTGGTTCCATTTCTATCAGAATACCGCTTCCTATAATGGATAAATTCACGGACACGTACTCGCAAGGGCCACACAGTGGGATATGATAGTGTATTATATTCTAAGAAACAACAAAGAATCAATTTCCCTAAACAGAAACATTGGTATATAAATGAAGATTAGATTACAATGATAGATAGATTTGTAATTAAACCTTACATTTTACTATATAATTTGAAAATGTTGCATTGTAATATGAATCATTAAACGTTTTTCATGACTAAAAAGTTATATATTAATACTCTTTAGATTAAAACCTGGAGGTGGAAGATATCTACTGTCATCACTACTATCGTACTGAGTCACCTAAAAAGAATTTTTTTTAAAGGGACCGGACTGTTATCGTAATTTTGAATGAATCTTTAATCACAAAGTGCCGTCAACGATTCACTGTATAGTTTAGAGTGTAGGCTTCGTATATTTAATTCTAAGTGACCCTCATCTTTTATTAACTGGCATGTTTAATTCACAACAGTACTCTTTAAACGTTATTCTTTTGCCTAAACATGGTTAAAAGAGAAAATTTATAGTTTTTTTCATTGAAAATTAATTTTTTTATTGATTTATCTAAAAGATTTACTTGCTTTTTATGCTGCAGAGACAAGCTACGAAATTTTGAGAATTTAACCCTTTTACGATAGAAAATAAATTATATTTTCTCAGTGTTCTCCTAAAGAGGGTATAGGGTAACGTCGTCGGATATGGCACTCTTTAAATGAGNCCCCCCCATCTCCAAAATTGTGCACCTTACGCATATCTTTTTTTTATTTGTCTACCTTAATCTCCCATTGTCTGCTGGCAGGTACAGCTAGGTCGAAGAAGAAGGTCAACTTGTTGCAGAGATCGTTACCATCAATATACATGTGTTGACCGGTGTTGTAACCACAGATTGTCGGAGGAGCTGGACTACCTCAATAATTGAAGCAAGATTTGCAAATTTCAACTTTTAAAATTTCAATTTTAAAATTTAGTAATTATCAAAAAAGTCAGTTCAAAAGCACAGACAAGTCCAAGTTTTTCGTTAGGGAACTGAATTGGAATTATGAATTTTGAGGTTCGGAGAACAGGAGTACCTGGAGTGATTACCTGGAGTACCTTGAGTGCCTGGAGTACCTGGAGTTCTATGAGCACTATGAGTACCTGGAGTGTTGACTGTTAATGTATCAAAAATACAATCTTTTTCTCAAGGACCATCTGCTGTGCGGTGAACAGAAGTTCCTGGAGTACCTGGAGTACCTCGAGTGCCTGGAGTACCTCGAGTGCCTGGAGTACCTCGAGTAACTCGAGTACCTGGAGTAACTTGAGTACCTGGAATTCCTGGTGTACCTTGAGTACCTGGAGTGCCTGGAGTACCTGGAGTTCCCATGGAGTACCTGGAGTAACTGGAGTATCTGGAGTATCTGGAGTGCCTGGAGTACCTGGAGTACCTGGAGTACCTGTAGTATCTGGAGTACCTGGAGTATCTGAAGTACCTGGAAAACCTGGAGTACTATGAGTGCCTGGAGTACTATGAGTGCCTGGAGTACTATGAGTGCCTGGAGTACTATGAGTACCTGGAGTACCTGAAGTACCAGGAGTACTATGAGTATCTGAAGTACCTGGAGTAAAAGGAGTACTATGAGTACCTGGAGTGGTGACTGTAAATGTATCTGAAATACAATCTCCTACTCTAGGTCCATCAGCTGCAGTACAAACAACAGGTTCGGTGGATCCTCCACAGCTGAATGGAGGAGCTATCTCGAAAGTAGAGAAATCAAGCCTGATCAGGGTTTTTACACAATTTTTATAATAATTTTTCTTTTTGTTGGAGGGTCACACAATACAGGAAAAATCTTCAATGACCTTGAGTTTTTTTTCTTTTTGCTTCGTTTGAGCTGCAAATTTTTTCATTGTCATATTTTTTGTCTGTATTTGTTCTTATGGCATAACCTCTTTGTTTATCTTAGAATTATAAAATCAAAGATTTTCCGATTATTAGTGATCATTGAACGGAACTGATTTATTTTTAATTGATTAAGATCTTTGTGATTCAAATCATATGTTATACTTTAAAATATTTTATTTTAAAGAATAAAATACAAGCTTAAAACTTCCCTATATTTGTTGGTATTAAACACAGAAAACTATTTAAAAACCTTCCTAATAGTTGAAACAGTTGGATTCACTTTGCAAATGGTGTAACTGCATTCAGACGATGAAACATCTGGAAAAAATAATAGTGACAAAATAGATTCTAGTACAAAAGATGGCAACGTAGAATTTGTACACTCTCAGTACAGTTTTATTCTGACGTCACAAGTGTCAATTCAGTTTTTGTGTCCGACAAAATTATCAATAATAGTGATAATTTTAGAATAAAGTGCTTATCTTACAGTAAAATAAGTGCAATTTTATGTGTTCTTTAGTTTCTGTTTTTACACTTTTTTATTTAATCTTGGAAAACATGTCAACTAATGTGAGACAATTTCGTTTTCCTTGTTATATTTGACACTTGTAACGTTGTGTATAATTGGTTCATTTCTCTGTTTCCACGTATTGTACTTGATAATCAATTTGATAGTGACCATGTTATCACATTTTTTTTACATTTACTAGAGGTCAAAACATGTTTGTTATTTAATCTGTAAATCAAGCATTCAATAGTAACCGTTGTGGATTAAACTTCATAATGGTTACTCCGTTATAGGGTCTAACCCTGCGAGGATAACTAAAATTGAGGAATCAAGCACTTATCCCTCAAATTTAAAAGTTGTCACTGCGAATATTTAGACCAAGCGTAGTAAATTAGCGCTATTTCACACGTACAAAAGATTTTAACCCAGGGTTCTCGCATTTCAAGAATTTGAATCAATTAATTATCTAAACACTAAGTTCAGTTAAACAAATTCATTGATATAAAAACTGAAAATTGACATTGCCTGTTGTCATATAAGTTGTATTCTCGTTAGAGGTTCCTCCACAGCCAATAACAAATACACAACATACTCCAAACCCTCCTCCACAACCTCCAGATACTACTCCATCCTTATCCCTAGATGCTAGATACTAGATACCAGATACTAGATACTATATACTCGATACTAGATACAAGATACTAGATATTAGATAATAGATATTAGATACTGGATACTAGATACTAGATAATGGATACTACATACTAGATACTATAGATACTAGGTTCTAGATACTAGATTCTAGATAATAGGTACTGGATACTGGATACTGTATACTTCTCCACAACCTCCAGATGTAACTCCATCCTTATCCCTAGATGCTAGATACTAGATACTAGATACTAGATACTAGATACTAGATACTAGATACTATATACTCGATACTAGATACAAGATACTAGATATTAGATACTAGATATTAGATACTGGATACTAGATACTAGATAATGGATACTACATACTATATACTATAGATACTAGGTTCTAGATACTGGATACTAGATACTTCTCCACAACCTCCAGATGCTACTCCATCCTTATCCCTAGATACTATATACTGGATACTAGATAATAGATACTACTGGATACTAGGTACTAGATACTAGATACTGGACTCTAGATACTTGATTCTAGATACTAGATTCTAGATAATACTGTATACTGGATACTGGATACTGGATACCGGATACTGGATACTGGATACTGTATACTGGATACTGGATACTGTATACTGGATACTGGATACTGGATACTGGATACTGGATACTGTATACTGGATATTGGATACTGGATAATGAATTCTAGATACTCAATACTATAGATACTATATACTAGATACTAGATACTAGATACTAGATAATAGATACTAGATACAGATACTAGATAATAGATACTAGATACTAGATACTAGATACTAGATAATAGATACTAGATACTGGATTCTAGATACTAGATTCTAGATACTAGATTCTAGATACTAGATTCTAGATACTAGATTCAAGATAATGCTGGATACTGCAGATACTGGACAATGGATTCTAGATACTCAATACTATAGATACTATATACTTGATGCTAGATACTTGATACTAGATACTAGATACTAGATACTAGATACTTGATACTAGATACTAGATACTTGATACCAGATACTGATTCTAGATACTGGATACTAGATACTGGATATTGGATACTGGGTTCCAAAATTGTGTAAACTATTACCTGCACTGTTTCTCCGTATAGCAAGTTCCATTTCTTCCAGTATTTCCAAGACAAGGAGCATTAGTAAATCTGACAACGGAGAAAAGATTCAAAAACTTCCCAACCCGTTCCCTCTCCAGGTCTTCTAGACAATGATTTCATTTAAAAATAGAATTTAAGAAAACATAAATAAAAAAATAATTTGAATTTTTGTTCCTCACCCTCCTGAGCAGTGATGTTTATTAGAATAATTGAGATAATAATATTTATTGTGAAGTTTTTCATCTTCAGATACTTCAATACTTGGAGCATTTTAAACTTTCTAAGAGTGATATTACATACAAACAATCTTACATAATTACATACAAAAAATATTACAAAAATTAAGTATGTAAGCAATACTACAAAGAAATATTTAACAAACAAATAATATTACATACAATTAATATAACAGTCAAACGATATTATCTCAAACGACATTACATACAAATAACATTACACATAAACAACATTAAATAAAAACAACATTACACGCAAAATCATTACTGATAAATAGCATTACTTAATAACAACAATATTTAAAATCAACATTACACACACGCCAACTTAAAACAAACCTTAAGGCTCAAGTAAAAACGACAATTTAACATTGTATAAAAACAATTTGATATTCAAACAACATTATTTACGCCAAGCAAAAACAGCATTACACAAAAAAATAACATTGGATACAAGCAACATTACTTGCAAACATTACGAAGAAGCAATATTGCATACAAATAACAATATGTAAACTATTTGTTATCTGATTAACATTACACACACAAACAGCATTACATACAACCATTATTACACGCAAATATCAATATCAACATCAGATTCAAGCAAAATTATATATATAAAGGACAATAACAAACAAACAACATTTTATTTACACAATAACAATACGTATACACAACATTAAACATAACGTACGAATAACGTTAATTGCAAACAATTTTTCAATAAACACAATCAATGTTTATTGTTTAGTCATCAGTTTTTTCATGAATTTATCCGTGAAATAACTCTATTAGTATTAATTCTTTTATATCCCTTAATTTCTAAAACACAAACGACTATTATTTTAATAAATGAGTGTATGAATGAATATGATGAATACTGTTTGAAGAATGACTAAGAACTGAGAACGTTTTCTCCTGCCTACAAAGCAATATTGTGGTATTGTTTATGCATTTTAATAGATTTAAACTAAAATATAGAGCATTTTAGCACCAGTAGTTTCTGCTTATACTTTCTCAGGAACCATGTCGGTCTGTCCTATTTTAGTATTTTGTCTGTTGTATTCTGCTGTCTTTTGTCTTATTTCTTATGTCTTTTTTTTGTCTTTTTCTTTTGTCTTATATCTTTTGTCTTATTTCTTTTGTCTTATTTTTTTGTCTTATTTCTTTTGTCTTATTTCTTTTGTCTTTTTCTTTTGTCTTATTTCTTTTGTCTTTTTTCTTTTGTCTTTTTTCTTTTGTCTTATTTCTTTTGTCTTTTTCTTTTGTTTTACTTCTTTTGTATTATTTCTTTTGTCTTTTTCTTTTGTCTTTTTCTTTTGTCTTTTTCTTTTGTCTTATTTCTTTTGTCTTATTTCTTTTGTCTTTTTTTCTTTCATGTGTCTTTGTCTATAGTTTTCAGTCCGGGCGATACAGTAGAAACTGGGACCGGAGAGGTTGACCCGGCTCCGAAATTAAAATGTACTAGGGCTGCCCGTGTATTACTATATTATTACTGTATTATTATTATTATTCTGAAAACGTAACCACCCCCAAAGTAGGAGTTTTGAACGTCGAATTTGCGCTCAAACTCAGGATTTACAGAACTTTAAAAAGTTTTATATGTCTCAAATGAATCCGAAAGAAGTTTTCCACAACACTGCATACTCAGTTCAACTACCTTACACAGCCGGTCACTCCCTTTAAGAAAAGTTTTGAAATTACCCAATTTAATTCTTGAATATCCGTTGAAAAAATTTAGAAAATCCATAAATATTGTTTTAAAACATCAGTTAAAAACCATGTTTATTGACTGAAGAGGAGCAATATGAAACATATTGTATTAATAAATATGAAAGCTGAGGAGAAGCTGCTCTGATTGTTGCTTTACATATATATATATATATATAAATGTGTGTATATGTGTGTAATTGCGTCTAAATCCAGTAAAGGTTTATGAACTGTTAAACGTACAAATTGGCAAGTAACAACATTGCCATATGCTGTTGAATGACTGCAGATATGTATATATTTAGTGATTAACATTATTCTAAATATATTTTATGGTGAGTAACCACAGACTAATTAGAACTATAGTAGAGCTGAGCCCAGAATCCAGATCACGCGTATTTAACAATTCGGTCCTATCCCTGCAAGCTGTGACGCTTTCGATTACAGATTACAGATTGAAGATTAAACAAACTTTTCTCTTTTTTACGTTTTTGTCTGCATAAGGGCTTTATATGGCAAATTATCAGATAAGATTACTCCGTATAGATTAAAAATTGTTGAATTATAAACCAAAACAGGATTCCATGCAAATTGAAGAAACCGAACGCATCTATTCCTGGTTAGTGGATCAGGATGAGATCCCTTGTATTTAATTTAAGAAAAATCGACCATAGCTGCTGAACAAAAAATGGAAGAAAATACAGGGTTATCTACAAAGGATACGCTGATCTTGGCTTTCATGCCTTCAACTTAGTTTTTAAAAAGACAAATAAGTTTATTTGACACATGAAGAAAAAAGGTTACAACTGCAGGGAACCATTTAATAATATAAGAATAAACACTAGCTGAATAAATTCCGTAAAGCTAGCCGTCAGCTCAAGTCGCATACTTTGGGGGTAACCCAGTATGCAGTCATACTCCGACACCCTCTACTTTACCATTTCTCAAGATCAAAAAGCTGATTTTATTTCAAAGCTATTTATAATCATCTAAAAATTATTTATCTTGAAAAATTTTTGCACGTTTTTTTATGCAAACTACAAAGATGTATAATGTCGTCTTACTGAAGAAATCACTTAAGACAAATAAATGACTTTGTTCACATTTATCCCTAACAGGCTATAGGAGCCAACATGTATCTTTGTATGTCAGGGAGGGACGGGAGGGATGTCTCGTGCCACCCCCCACCCCTCCCTTCCTTGAAAAAGGTATATTTGCAAAATGTGCATGCTGCAATGTTTTTAACCCAAACATGTAAGAATAATGGTCTAGTGTTTAATCGTACCAACCCGTCCAGTGTACCCAGTATGTAGTTGAACCAGCGCAGGGTTTATGCAACAAAACTAGGATTGCATCTCATTGATCTCATTAACCCAGTACTTCTGAGACATCGAAAGAATTTATAAAATATCGTTTTTTAAACCTACTGATAATGAAATACTGAAGATATTTAGATTTTCAATTGAATAATTATTTGGAGCTATTTTAAACTTTTCCCGCATATTTCATGGCATTTTATTTATTTTTACAGTTTAACCCAGTACTTCTGAGACATCGAAAGAATTTATAAATGACGTTTTTTAAACCTACTGATAATGAAATACTGAAGATATTTAGATTTTCAATTGAATGACTATTTGGAGCTATTTTAATCTGTTCCCGCATATTTCTATTAATTTATTTTTACAATTACTGAGATTTAGGTTTATAAAAGTATAAAACCCATTGAAAAATTGTCAATACGGTTGAACTGTATGTGATACCCTGTGTACTAAAAATGTGAATAATAAGTAAGTTTATTTTCCAAATTAAATAAAATTTATATAAAATGATTTAACATATTACAAAAATGCACTTTGTACATTTGAGGTGTATTTCTATGCATGATGTGAATGATGATAATTATTGAAATGACGACTATGTTAGTATTTGGTTTTGTGTCAAGTTTTATAACAGAATGATATTAACATTGGAGACAATTCAACGGTTTAAAACAGATATTTACATTCATGAAAACTAATATTTGATACAAATTATGTTTTATTACTGAATTGATGGAAGTTACAAGACTGAGAAAGGGAATGTGAGCTCCAGATAGGAATCATCATTTCTGAAAAAAAAACTCATCTATTCTACATTAAAATATTGATAAAATGTCAACCCTTTGGTCTATTTTCCTATTGTTAATTTGTCACAAAATATTTGTTTTAAAAAACTAGAAAATTGTTATTTTTTCAATTTGATTTGATCTCTAAACTTTACCTAGATAAATCCTGCTTAATCTTCTTCTCCGCTCTGAAATTATTGTTTTTTATGTATGACAACTACATACAGGGTTACCCACAAAGGATAAGACTACAAAGACGACCTAAATCACTCTTTAAACATGACGGTTCCAAGGTTAAATTAAGTCTTTTGCCTTGAATATAGTCTTTTAATAGCATATAGACTCATTTGGTAAAACAAAATAAGTTTACTGTTGCAGGGAATCATGCATATACGGAAACATACAGTATACATTCCATAGAGTCGTCTATAAAGTCCCATCCTTTGTGGGTAACCCTGTATGTGTAAATATACAGTATAAACTTTACGATAAATAAAAATTAACTGTGAAAATCTGTACAATTTTACACTTTCTAAGTAAGTGTACTTGATGAATCTTTTTTGTATTTTTAAGATATACATAATTTACTTGTTGAGTCTATATATTGTTATATTTACTTGTTGAGTCTATATATTGGAATATTTACTTGTTGAGTCTAGTTTTGTAAATTTGTGTCATTTCATGAGCATCTTCCACCTCTGCTCCCTTCCTCGCCAGGTCATCCTGATTATCAATACTATCATGTTTACTTCATTATATGGGTAGAGTGGCATGTCCGATTCAAAAATCCTTTAAATCTAATTTTCTAACCCTTTTATTTTTAAAGCATGATATTGACTTGAATTCTGCTTGACTAATAATCAAAGTTCGAAATATCATAGGCTTACACCATCAGGTTAAAAAAGATATAGAGATAAGAAAAATAGAATTGTTGGCAAGTAATCAGATTGTTTATAAGTTTAAATATAAAAGAATATCAGCATATTTGAATTGTCTATATTTTCAAAAAAATTCTTTTTACATTTTTAATATTATAAATATTGATGATAATAATGATAATCTTTACTTTATCTTTTAAGAGATTGATAAAATATCTAGATACATTTAATAATGATGAATACTTTTCTTATTATTTACAAAGTCCATGTTTTTTATTTTCATTATTTTTAAAACCCATGTTGTTTTTTTAACTGACAATTCAGGCATTTTCATGTGATTTATATTAGATATTGATCACAGATTTCAGATAATACATTTTAAAGATAAAAAATTTATTAATTTTTACTTCTAATTGTTTAATTCTTGCTTTTAGAGTTTTGTTCTGGTTAAGAGAATCCTTGAGGCGGATGTCAAATTTAAGGGTCAACTCTCTCATTTCATCCTTCCATTGCTCTCCAACCTTAAATAACATAATTCACAGTTAGTCATCATACACAAAGCAATAGAGTAACGACGTAAATGTTGTATTTACGTAGTTTTCGTTTTAAAAACTGCCAATGCCAAACTTGAACGTATTCTGCCGTTTTAAATTTTCAGTTTGACGAACCTTACATTCCAAAAAAGTTTAAATATGGAAAAAAAAGATTTTTTAAAAATATTTTTGATTAAAAAAATGATACCCCATAGATTACCTGCCTCTGTGCTAACAGTAGATTTTTCACCTCATTCATATTTTTCTTGTGTTTTATCTAAAACAATATTGATATTAATATTTATTTACAAAAATGTCAAAATAAGCTTCAATTTTAATATAGCAAGGTGTTTAGAGAGACTGCTTTTTACTCTACACCGTGGAAAAGTAGAATTTGCTTTCATTCAATAATTCTTCATTTCATTTCTTAACATTTTTAATTATCTTCAATTTGCTTACAAAGTACACCAATTCCAGCAAATATGCGTGGGATTACTTCTTAAATATCAAGACTGTAAATTCCTATTTAGTCAAATACACAAAGGTCGGAAATTTTGTGTTTTGGTGATTCTTGTTGAAATGTGTTCAGAAGTATAACTTTTTGTGTAGCGTCTCGTCAATCTTGAACGTTAATCTCGATTTCCATTGTGGGCAATTTTGAATTTAAGGATCAATGCTTGATTCCTCAATTAAATTTATCCCTGCAGATCAACACGGTATATTAAAGAGAAATTAAATTAATCCGTTGGTCTGTCTAAAGATGGAGATCAAGACTTGATCCCGAGATTCCCAAAACAAAAGTTCTGACTTTAGTGGCCGAATTTAACGAATTTAAGCCGCGTCTCAAATCCACAAAAAACCGGTTTCAAATGAGCGCCGGCTTAAATATTTAAAAATTGAATGCAATCCTTAGAAGAACCAACCAAATTTGAGCCCCCAGTTTAAATTTAAGCCGCAGCTCAAATTCTTTAAATTCGGCTTCAGGTCTTTTTAAAAATGTCATTAAGACGTCCTAATGTAATGTTTATAACATCAAGAAATAAAAACTTTAAAATGTTTCTTCGTCAGAACAAATAATTCGTTTAATCCACATACAGGGTTATCCATTAAGGAGGAGTCATTAGAGACGACTAAACAGAAACTATTTAAACTCATTTCTTGATTTATTTTATGGTTTGCTTTGTTTCTTTTTTTACGTATTTGATCAGCATTTAATGAAAAGTTAACCTTTAAATTATGGTTTATGAACCATTTTTAGGTACGTAACCTGTACTATAATCTAATTTAAAGATTTTTTTATCAATTTTGATGGTTATTATATCGTTAGAACTGACGAGGGTCAGCCCAGACCGAAATATATTTTCAATAAATGTGGAACTAACATCTACTTTTTTTTCTCTACAGAGGTTTGGTCCATCACTATCACCGAATTTTAAATAATATGTATTTTGTATTTTGTACTCCCAAGGAAATTTTTTAATTAGTCTAAAAATTGTGGATCGACATTTTTAAAGAAAAACTAATTAAACAAAAATTTTACAATTTTACGTTTCTGTTCTTAATGTATGATGTATGTGTATTGAGTATGATTTATCCACCTGAATTGATTTTATTCTCCTAAACCATATTTCCTTCTCTGCTTCAACCTCTGCCTTACAACGAGATATTTCATTCTCCAGCTCCTTACACCTAGACCGAAGGAAAAATGATTATATGATCTTTTCAAAACATGTGTTTCGGTGTGTACTGCAGTGATCTGACCAAAGAAATAATTGGTTTTTAGTGGAGGTTGGTTATGAATAAAACCATGTGTTTTAATGTTTAATTGATACATGCCTCTTGGCCATTATAAACTTTTACTACTAACTTTAAGCTCCGATTGACTAATAACTGTACCGTTCACTATTTTTGTACCTGCCGAGTCTGCCCTGAAGTGACAGATGAGATTGTACTTGACCGAATTTTACTTAACAGTCGATACCCGTATGGGATGTCTCCTTATATTAAGTTTGAGAAGACAAGGTTTTTAAAAAGTGATATTCAATAAACAACCCCATATTAATCATGGCACCGTTTGATTGACAATCCCTTTAAACTAACAAAATCCCTTCAAATTAACTAAAATTCCTTTCGAACTAACAAAAGTCGCTTTAAAGTAACTAAAACTCCTTCCGACAAATTTGAAAAGTTACAAGTGGTTACCTGTGCAATTGTATCCTGAGGAGATGCTGAAGGTCCTCATCATCATTATTCTCCTCTTTCTCCTCTTTCTTCTCCATCTTCTCCATCTTCTCCATCTTCTCCTTCTTCTCCTCCTCCTCCAGCTCCTCCAGGAGAGATACTGTCTGATCACTGGGGCTCATTCCTTGGGACCTGAGAAAGAATGATTTAAAGGTTTCTGTAAGCGTAATTTCGAGTGACCTTCCATTAAGAATCGGAGATCCTCCTCTTTTAAATTGAAGGCCACTGAAAATGACGATGACAGTTCCTTTGGTCTCATGGTTTTATCATTTGATATTAGATCTATTCCTAATATTCAGGTTTGATTTATCAAGTTTTTTTGTCGTTGAAAAACATCCATCAAGAAAAAAAAACGTTCAACGTGAAGATTGGGTAAATTAAAATCCTCTTAACAGAGATTTAACAATGTCTAGAATGATTTTGGTAGGATCATACTTTAATCTGGATAATATAGGTTTTAAAGGAATTGAGTCTTTGCCACAAACTCTGATTTTATAATCCTTATATCTTCACAACCCAATGTCGCAGACTTTAGATATTTTGAATTATAAATTGTGTTAGATCACAAAATCTGAGTTTGAAATATGAAAGGTTTTAACCATGAGGTTTCAAAGATATAGGAATTAGAAAATTTGAGTTTGTGACAGCGACTCAATTCCTTTGCATCCCCAGCATCTCCTTATACCTTATACAGTCTGGAGATAATGTTAAGGTTTGAACAGGTTCAGATACCTCCTTAAACCTGATAAAGTCTGGAATGTTAAAGTTTGAACAGGTTCAGATATCTCCTTATACCTGATTCAGTCTGGAGATAATGTTAAAGTTTGAACAGGTTCAGATATCTCCTTATACCTGATACAGTCTGGAGATAATGTTAAGGTTTGAACAGGTTCGGATATTTCTTCAACTTCATTATAGTTCTCATACTGGTCTTCTGGTGTAGGTAACAGAAAATAAATAATTACTTTCTATATTTAATCTAAAATGTAAAGTGTGTAGGGTAAGATTATTCATCCTTTATCGCCCAGAATCAAACGTTTTTGCTTAATTCTCGCAAACTGTTTCTTTAATTTTTAGTTTGATTGTTTTTTTGTTTCTTTGGATGGGGAGGGGGAATTGTTGTATATATATTTAATAAAACATAAGCTAAAATTTAAGTTAGCTCAGGCAGGAATAACTTTTAAAATTATTGAAAGTTACTTTACTTATTTAACTACTTTACATACTTATTGCACGCAGGCCCAAAAGTATAAAATAATATGATAATAGAAATGGTAAAGTTTTTTTTAAATTCCTTTGCTTTGTTTATGGTAAATAAGTGACAAATAGAAATGATAAAAAAATGTGTAATATGTATGACCAAGTTCTAAAACATTCCCAGTAAGGTTTGAATTTTCTACATTATCTTGTTAATTTAAGTATTTACAAAATTCCTGGAATTGTTTCCTTCATATTATTATTTTGAGAAGAGTTTTGTTATTCAGCAAATTTTGAAAATATAAAGAAAAACAAGATCAGCAGATCTTAGCGGAGTGCATTCATCATCATCACAAAAACTAGAAATTAAAAATTAAATGTCGCATTGATTTCTAAGCCAGTAACTTTTGTATTTAATACCCTTAATTGTGATCTTTTAATCCCAATATTCATTGTGGACACTATAGATTTCCTGCTTAATCCTCTCTTTTTGGATATCCATCTGAGTTCCGACCAACGAGAGTTCTCTAATTGGTTGCGCACAAAGGAATTGAGTTTTTGCGATAAACTCTTATTTTCTAATCCCTAGATCTTTGTACACGATGTCGTAGACCTTTGATATTTCAAACTATAAATTGTATTCTAGTCTAATTTTGAAATATCCAAGGTTTGCGCCATCAGGTTGCAAAGATATTGACATTAGAAAATTTGAGTTTGTGGCAATAACTCAATTCCTTTCTCGTCTTCAGATTGGCTGTCCGTTTTCTACAAATTGAATTTTAGAATACTTTCCTAGATTTCAAATAAAGATCAAATTAATCTGCATATTATCAAAAAGAGGTCCAGTGAAATCCAATTATATATTATCATAATGTAAACCAATACTCTTGGTTTGTCTGTTTTGGTGTTTGTTTCTTTGTCTAATCATAACTCATGAACCCCTTCACCGATTTGCTTGTTTTGATTGGGTTAACTTGTTAGAACTATGTTCTAAGCTTGGTTTAAAGTGAAGTAGGTCGACTTATATTCCTGGCAAACCTGGTTCCACAAGCAAGTAACAGAATATTTTTGTTTTGCTGAAACGTCGTTGATAAAAGAACTGAATGCGCGTCTCAAACTCTATTTTTCTAA
Organism: Eurytemora carolleeae; assembly: GCF_000591075.1. Classification (NCBI taxonomy): domain Eukaryota; kingdom Metazoa; phylum Arthropoda; class Copepoda; order Calanoida; family Temoridae; genus Eurytemora; species Eurytemora carolleeae. The sequence goes on from NW_019396028.1 coordinate 161,640, forward strand.
TCCTTAAATCTTTCACATTTCAAATTAGGGAATAATATTCAAATTTTGAATTTTAAAATTTTTTCGCCATCAGGTTGCAAAAATTTGAGAAAAATGAGTTTTAATGATGGGTGAATAAAATCAATCAAGAACGCATACAAACAACTGAACAATCACTTTAAATTTTGCCCAAACTAAACCCGAATCCATGGCAACAGATTTATTAATCAACTTGGATTTCAAATCTGAAATTGCAATCGCTTTATAAAATAGCAATCTTTGGAGAATGAAATAAATTTTTTCAATCTTAAGTCGCTGAAGAATATTAAGAGTAACTTAAAGGAACATAATTTCAAGTGGACATCCATTCAAAGATGTCAATTTCCGATTTACAACGGTACCATTAAAAGCTTTGTCTGATAACGTATGAATTATAACGACAGAGGGTCAAAAAGTGCGAGAACTGGGTAATTTTGTTTTTTTTGAGAGACAGTACATTATTTAACATTTAAGAGAACGTAGCGCTCGGCCCAGAAATTGTTTTAACCTAACCTAACTTAAAATAAGATGAGAGACAGAATATTTTTAAACACATTAAATGAAAAAATTAAAAGAAATATTTTTGTCATTTTGACCCTTTGTTGTGTTTTTGGCCGTTTTACGTTTGACCCTAGGTCGTTTTATCCTATGTTGTTTGCCCTAGGTCGGTCGTTTTCCCCTATGTCGATGAACCCCATTTTGGAAAATTGCCAGAGGTAAAAAATCCTTTGTTATATTGCCTTTTGGCAAATGCCCGAATCCGACACTTTGTATTATTTACATGTGCGTAACCCTACACATTATAAAGTTGAAAAAATTTGGAATTCCTTTTTCTAATATATCTATCTTCATATATAATTAAATAGCTAAATAACTATCATTTCGGCCTATATGAGAGTATTAGCTAAAGTGACCGGCGTGGCCTGTGGAATTTTGAAATCATCTTTTTAGCCTATGTGTATCACGGTATCGCCCCCAGTGTATCCTTGAGTTTCCCGAAAAATTTCAGCCAATTTGGTCCAGCCGTTTGGCCAACTGTAGCCAACATTTACATATATATATATGAGAATGTAAATTTGTTTTTTGATTGAATAATAAATTGATTATATATATAATACATAATATATATATTTATCATATATATATATGTACAGGCGAAGAGCTTTATTTTATAGATTCATATTTTCATCTGTCCCTCCTCCTGTCCCTGGAGATTTTAGAAGATTAGAACTCTCTTCATTATTCCCAGTCACAGTGCTGTACACCATTTCGTTGCTGTACACCTAAATAATAAACCATTGCGTTGTTGTACACCTAAACAATAAACTAATTCGTTGTTGTAAACCTGAACATTAAACCATTGCGTTGCTGTACACCTAGAAATTAAAACTGCATTTCGTTGCTTTACATCTTAACAATATAAACCATTTCGTTGCTTTACATCTAAACATTAATCCATATCGTTGATGTACACCTAAACAATAAAAAGTTTGTTGCTGTTCACCAAAACATTAAAAATATTGTTGTTGTACAGTGTACACCTAAACATTAAACCATATCGTTGCTGTGCACCTAAGCAATAAACGTGTGCGTTGCTGTACACCTAAATAATAAACCATATCGTTTCTGTACACCTAAACTATAAACGTGTTCGTTGCTGTACACCAAAACAATAAACGTGTACGTTGATGTACACCTGACCATTGAAACCATGAAAAAAATTGTACTTTACGACTAAAACTGTATAACCTCTTCTCCCACCGCCCCCCCCCCCNTATTCCTATATAACTTTAAAGTGTGAATAACCTGTATTTATTGTCTAGACAATTGAAAAGAATTATTATTTTTAAATGTTTATTGATTTATGTAAATATCTACTTTCATTTTATAAAAAAAACTCTTGCTAGCTTTTTATGTAAATAATAAGAATTTTCTTTTTCAACAAATTTTAAAACATTTGAATGAAAAATGTCCAATTATGAAATAAAACGTTATGTACCAATATTTTGTATTTGTGAATGAAAACCGATACAAATTCATGGATACAATTTATTTTTGCTTCTTCAATTTTTTGCTAAAGCTAATATTTTGAAAAATTCAATTTAAAGTGATAAAAAAGTTGTATCAAAATTTATAATTAATTTTCTGGTGTCACCTTTACAAAAAATGTTTAGACGTCGTTTTCAGGGGGGGGGGGGGAACATACAATTGATTAATGACCAAAAAAATGTTGTTTGGATATTATTTAATGAATATTTGGGGAGATATTATAAAATCTAAGAATTTTAAAAGTTATCGTAAAGGAATTCAGTCTTATAGATATAAATATTTCAGTTCTAAAGATATAGATATTTCAAACTATAAATTATGTTAGAACAAGAACAACTAATCTTATTTTAAAATATCAAAGGTTTACAATACCAGGTTGCAAAGATATAAGGACTAGCAAATTGGAGTTTGTGGCAACGACTTAAATCCTTTCTGATTAACATTTTATGAGATTAAATCAGGCAATGAAGGGATCTTCGCTCTTGCATTAGATTACCTTGAATACTCGACTCAGCTTTATATTTAAGATTTTCCTTCGATGTAAGACGTTTACGAGACAACCTCGGAGAACAAACCTGGGACCACATGAATACCGAGCAGTAGTTGAACTAAGAATACTTAGTTGAACCGTACTAGTTCAAGTTTAAAATAAGAGGTTTAACCAGGTCATCGTAGTTTAACTACTTCTCGCAATTCATAATTTTTGGTCCCTAGAATCTTTCAAATAGTTTTTGATATCATTTTAGTTATAACAGTTCTCAAGATTCTATTTTATAGGAAGTATTTTTTATATCAGGTTCTTTTTAGGAACTAATGATGCTAGGTAAAGGTGCAGGTTAGGAACTGATGATGCTGGGTAATGGTTCAGATTAGGAACTGATGATGTAAGGTAAAGGTAAAGGTTAGGAACTGATGATGCTGGGTAATAGTACAGATTAGGAACTGATGATGCTGGGTAATAGTACAGATTAGGAACTGATGATGCTGGGTAAAGGTTCAGATATACTGATGATGCTGGGTAAAGGTTCAGATATACTGATGATGCTGGGTAAAGGTTCAAGTTAGGAACTGAGGATGCTGGGTAATGGTTCAGATTAGGAACTGATGATGCTGGGTAATGGTTCAGATTATGAACTGATGATGCTGGGTAATGGTTCAGATTATGAACTGATGATGCTAGATAAAGGTTTAGAATATGAACTGATGATGCTGGGTAAAGGTTCAGATTATGAACTGATGATGCTGGGGAAAGGTTTAGAATATGAACTGATGATGCTGGGTAAAGGTTCGGATTATGAACTGATGATGCTAGATAAAGGTTTAGAATATGAACTGATGATGCTGGGTAAAGGTTCAGATTATGAACTGATGATGCTGGGGAAAGGTTTAGAATATGAACTGATGATGCTGGGTAAAGGTTCNATAAAATATAATATAATATATAATAAAAAAATTTAAAATTGCCTTTGACACCCCTGGGATCCATCAAAAGAGCTTTTTTATATAGAAGATGGTTGCGATATAATATGAATTTTTTATTATAGAAATACTTTCTCTTCTAATTATTTCATTATTGCTTGAAAAACTTATCTAAAATATATCATTTTACGTTTACTAATATTTAAGTTATAGTGAATAAAGTGCAAACAAAATCAACTTGCAATAATTAGTAAGTTGAAAACTTTAAAAAGTGAAAAATTGATTCGATTTTGAAATCATGTTTTTTGGGCCTGTGGACAATCATTTATTATTGTGACACCCTGAATAATTTTCCTTTGATCCCGTCAAAAATGTTGAATTTTGTCTTACCTCCTTTTTCTCTTCCATAAAGATGAAATATAGCTCCGAGTTTTTATAATTCTAAATATCTAGAGTTTCAGCTCACAACTCAAGCACATGTCATCATTCATTTATTCATTAAACTTGACAAAGTTTATGACTTATCATTATGGCTGAAACAGGAAAATGTTAATGATGACTAATTTTAAAAAATATTGGATTCTTTTCAAATTAAAAGTTGAAAAAGAAAAGTTATAGAGTAGAAGTTAACACTAACTTGAATTCATTACTACTTAATCAGACTTCACTATGTTCGATCACAACCTAATCCTTTTCATTCTAATCCTTGACATTTTACAACTAAATCCTTTTATTACAATTCCTTATTAAATTTCTAATCCTTATATCTTTGCAACTGATGATTGTATTAAACTATTTGACTTGCAGAATTAATATTTAGAAGAATCCTAGCTCTAACCCTTCAGGTTTCAAAGATATAGGGATTATAAATTAGAGTTTGGGGGAGATAAAATTTCCTTGTCTTTTTCTCGCTACAGCCACTCGTTGTTCAAAATAAAAATGGGTCAGTAACCCTTTTAGTTCTAGCCCTTTAAATCTTAAACCCTTTATATCTTAAACCCTTTATATCTTAAACCCTTTATATCTTAAACCCTTTATATCTTAAACCCTTTATATCTTAAACCCTTTAACAAGCTGTCGTCAGAGTTGGGTCTAAGATTGGGTCTTAAAGCTGGGTTTAAGGAATTAAGACTCGAGCCGAAGCTTTTAAATCGCGGGCTCAGATGCCATAGAGTTATTTTATGATTGTATTCCTGATCCAATTTTTTAAAAAAAAAGTCCAAATCGTCTCTAATGAATTGTACTCAAACATTAACATTTAACAGTTAAAGGTTTAAAGGTCAAGTCAGGTTTTAATTTGGTTTAACTACTTTTGATATTGTTAAAATGATCTAATTTGCCTCAAGTCTATATTTGAGTATGTTACAAAATCTAAGAAATGATAAATCTTCAATAGAAGAATAATGGAGAACTATATTACTCCGTACTGTTACACTACCCTTGATTAACTGTTAGAATTGAATCCTCGAGGTTCCTCTCTCCAGGTTTACAATACAACCCTCGGTCCCTAGTTCCTTAGTTTCTCCAGAGCCCGCGATTTAAAAAATTCAAGAAAATACGACTCGGGTCTAAGCTGTTGTTGAGCCTTATTTACGGCTCGGGCTTTCGAATTTAAGTTGCATCTATTTTTCAACAGAATTTAGTTCATAAAACCGGTTTAATGTTGTTTTTGGCGGATTTTCATAGTTGGAATTGGTGCATTCCGAGTTTTGATGAGAATAAGACCCAACATTGAGCCTTATTCTCCACTAAAACCAACCAAGGTCGGTTTTATTTTCATTGGGCCTAACTCCTTAAGTCGAGCCTAAGATCTCGCAGCTGTCAATCACGTGACACAAGCTGTCGTCAGAGTTGGGTCTAAGATTGGGTCTTAAAGCTGCGTTTAAGGAATTAAGACTCGAGCCGAAGCTTTTAAATCGCGGGCTCAGGTTAGCAATACTGCCCTCGGTTCCTAGTTTCTTATTTGCTCCAGGTTTACAATACAACCCTCGGTTCCTACAGTTCCTTAGTTTCTCCAGGTTTACAATACAACCCTCGGCTCCTACAATTCTAGTTTCTCAAGGTTTACAATACAACTCTCGGTTCCTATAGTTTCTTAGTTTCTCCAGGTTTAAATTATAACTCTCGGTTCTTAATTCCTTAGTTTCTCCAGGTTTACAATACAACCCTCGGCTCCTAGTTCCTTAGTTTCCTTAGTTTCTTCAGGTTCACAAGATTTGCAACTCTCAGTTAGTCGTGTCTTAGAATCTCCTGGTTTACAACCCTCGTTCCTTAGTTTCTCCTGATTCACAATGTTTTCAACCCTAGTCTCCTTCCCTATTTTCTCCATGTATTAAAGGTTTACAACGATTGTTCATTGTTTCTTCAGGCGTACAAGCCTCGGTTTCTTGTTTCTTAGCTTTTCCATTTCAATCTCCAGTCCCAGCCCAACTTTTTTTAGCTTTTACATATTTTAATCGCCAGGCCCCCATACCCTCTCTTCTAAGCTTTTCCATTTTAATCTCCTGGTCCCATACCCTCTCTTCAAAGCTTTTCCATTTTTATCTCCAGGCCCAATACCTTCTCTTCTAAGCTTTTCCATTTTAATCTCCACAAACCCGATATATTACCTGGCAAGAAATCTTACAGAAAATAATAACTTTAAAGTTTTTAAATATATTTATGTCTTGGAATTATCAGAATTATATTTGATTAGACCATTATTATTGTGTGCAAGAGTTTGATTAATTGATTACTAGCACAAGCTTTGAATTCTGCCAAAGTTTTGAATGTTAAATGTTCTTACCAAGAGGTTGCAAGGATAAAGAGATTAAGAAATAGTTTATAATAAGTGGCGCTGCGGTGTAATTCCACTTTTTCTAAAAAGTAAAAAAGAAATTTTTATATTAATCTTCCCCCAATTTTTTTTAATGAAGATTCCCCTTGAATGATATCCGAAATATATACTCCCTACATACATTCCACTTTATAAATTATTTCGACAATAATTTGTTATTTATTTATTATGATTCAACACAAACATATCATATTTTATTTTGAACAGAAAAACACAGCTAAGAAATTGAGTTCTTTCCAAAAATTCTGATTTTGATATCACTTTATCACTATAATATCAAAGGTTTACACCATCAGGTTGCAAAGATATAGGGATTAATAAATTTGAGTTTGTGGTTTAGTTCATTTAGTAATTAAAACTTAGGCGTTATGCACAACACTTTGGTTTGATCATCGTGTAGTGTCGGAATTAACCTTAGGATTAAATCCAAAATCAAACTTAAAAGAAAGATTACAAAATACAATAGGGTTTTTAAGATTGTTCTGAAATAAGCAGTTGTCCGGATCCATATGGATGAGAAGAAAAATAAATTAATTTAAATGAAATATTTAAAAAAAGGTAAAAAAGATTTTAAGGTTTATTGTTTAGTCCCAGCAGAAGATTGAGCAGAGGATAATCTGAACTAGAGAAGAGAACAGGAGAACAGTCAGGATATTGTACATAGTTCTGTTGTACCTAGACCTAGAACAGGATATTGGTTGAGATTCAGAGTTATTTTGTACCTAGACCTATAACAGAATATTATCCGGGGTTCTGTTGTACCTAGACATAGAACAGGATATTGAACAGAGTTCTGTTGTACCTAGACATAGAACAGGATATTGAACAGAGTTTTGTTGTACCTAGACATAGAACAGGATATTGAACAGAGTTCTGTTGTACCTAGACATAGAACAAGGATATTGAACAGGGTTCTGTTGTACCTAGACATAGAAAAGGATATTGTACAGTGTTTTGTTGTACCTAGACCTAGAACAGGATATTGAACAGAGCTTTGTACCTAGACCTAGAACAAGGATATTGAACAGGGTTCTGTTGTACCTAGACATAGAACAGGATATTTTACAGTGTTTTGTTGTACCTAGACCTAGAACAGGATATTGAACAGAGTTTTGTACCTAGACCTAGAACAGGATATTGGTTGAGATTCAGAGTTCTTTTGTATCTAGACCTATAACAGAATATTATCCGGGGTTCTGTTGTACCTAGACCTAGAACAGGATATTGTACATAGTTCTGTTGTACATAGACATAGAACAGGATATTGAACAGAGTTCTGTTGTACCTAGACCTAGAGCAGGATATTATACAGGGTTCTGTTGTACCTAGACATAGAACAAAATATTGAACAGGGTTCTGTTGTACCTAGACCTAGAACAGGATATTGTACAAGATTCTACAGCACCAGACGAGCAAGAAAATTAGATTTCAAAATACCATTAATCTACTAGTAAAATATCGAAATGGACCCATAACTTTAACCAGGTCAAAATATCAATTTTAAAAAATGTTAATTAATTAATACGTTAATTACTAATTGTGTGTTTACCTGTTCATTAAATTGTAAGATATTAGACCACAAATACAAAGAGTTAATAATCCACCTTGACATAGCAGCATAGAAACCAGTCCACTTCTACAAATACATAGGGTTAATAATTCATCCTAACATAGTAACATAAAAACCAATCCGCTCCTACAAATACAAAGGGTTGATAATGCACCCTGACATAGAAACATAAAGACCAGTCCACTCCTACAAATACATATGGTTAGTGAAGTCCCTGGCATAGTAACATAGGAACCAGTCCAATCCTACAAATACAAAGGGTTAATAATGCACCCTGGCAAAGAAACATAAAAACCAGTCCAATCCTACAAATACATAGGGTTAGTGAAGCCCCTGGCATAGTAACATAAAAACCAGTCCAATCCTATAAATACATATGGGTTAATCCACTTAGGCATAGTAACATAGAAACTAGTCCACTTCTACAAATACATAGGGTTAATCCACTTAGGCATAGAAACATAGAAACCAGTCCAATCCTACAAATACATAGGGTTAATAATGCACCCTGGCATAGAAACATAGAAACCAGTCCAATCCTACAAATGCAAAGGGTTAATAATTCACCCTGGCATAGTAACATAGAAACCAGTCCACTTCTACAAATACATAGGTTTAATCCACTTAGGCATAGTAACATAGAAACTAGTCCACTCCTAAAAATACATAGGCTTAATCCACTTAGGCATAGTAACATAGAAACTAGTCCACTTCCACAAATACATAGGATTAATCCACTTAGGCATAGAAACATATAAACAAGTCCACTTCTACAAATATATAGGATTAATAATCCACCCTGGCATAGAAACATAGAAACCAGTCCAATCCTACAAATACATAGGATTAATAATCCACCCTGGCATAGAAACATAGAAACCAGTCCAATCCTACAAATACATAGGGTTAATGAAGAACCCTGGCAAAGTAACATAGAAATCATAGAAACATAAAAACCAGTCCAATCCTACAAATAATAATAATAAAATCCACCTTGAAATAATAACATAGAAACTAGTCCACTTTTACAACTACATAGGGTTTATAATGCACCCTGGCATAGTAACATAGAAACAGTATAATCCTACAAATACATAGGGTTAATCCACTTATACATAGTAACATAGAAACTATTCCAGTTCTACAAATACATAGGGTTAATCCACTTAGGCATAGTAACATAGAAACTAGTCCAGTTCTACAAATACATAGGGTTTATCCACTTAGGCAGAGTAGCATAGAAACTAGTCCAGTTCTACAAATACATAGGTTTATTTACAATATTCCATTTAATATTTCTGGTAAAATCTAGCCATTTTATAACTGCAGTATACAAATGTTATTAGAAGACATAACAGTATCTAGCCACTTTATAACTGCAGTATGTAAATGTTATTAGAAGACATAACAGTACCCTCTATCTAGCCATTTTATAACTGAAGTATGTAAATGTTATTAGAAGACATAACAGTACCCTCTATACCGTGTACTGATCAAATATGATGGATTTATTATGATTTCTCTACAAAACTAATTTTATTGTTGATATCTTTATTTTGTAGCAGTTTTGTATGTAAGAAATATTAATATTCTCTTTCCAAAATCCAAAATGAAGATGAATATTTTCAATTGAATTTTTGAAAACCGCGTTGGACAATTCGGAATTTAGTTGGGTTGAGTTGATACTCCCTTATTTTTGGTAATTTTAACACCATTTTAGAGATAAACACACATGGTTTCTACCCTCGATGACCAGTCAAATGTTTAAAGGGTACCGCTGTAAATAGGACATGCCTCTATATTAATGAAGGGTTACTTGATATTACTTCTAAAGTCCTTTTTAAGATTCATTTAGCTAAGATGACATACATTGATAAAAAGGTTTAATTATCTCTTCCTTACTCTACTTATCCTTATTTATTTTTATCTCTTCTTTCTTACCCCAAAGAATCTTTGTGTGGAAGAGAAAGATGTGGATGGTTCGGATGAGGTTGAGACTGGCGTGACAGGGTTGGGAGAAGATGAGAAGATGAATGGGATTGCTGAGAACCGCTGTAAAAGTTCTCTAGGGGCAGCAGAGAAATATCATCTGAAAATAAAATAAATAAATAAAATAAAATTACTGTTGAACAGACAAAGATCTACAGCACTTCTAGCAGTTTAAAAAAGTCTTTGAGCTTCCCTAATCAGTATTACTGCCCCTACACTCCCCCCCCCCCACCGGTCGATGTTAAGTGGGGGGGGGTTGATAGGCACCCATAAATCTAGTTTTTTTGGTTAAAAATCAGACTGATAATTGTACATTTTGAAAAAAAAAAAATTTTGAGAATTGAAGAGTTGAACAATGGGGAAATTATTTTTTGAAAAGATATCCTAACTAAAATTAGTTATTTTAAGAAAAATGCCCATTTAAAAAAAATATTTTTGTCATTTCAGAAAATTATCCTTGAACAATAAGTCATCCTTGGAAGTTTTCCTTGGACAATAAGTCATTTTGGGAAGTTATCATCGGAAAATTTAACATTTTGGGAAGTTTTCATTGGAGAAAATAAGTCATTGTGCAGTGTACACAGACAAATTTCACTAAATTTCTGATTTATTGAGTGTCTAGTAAAAACTTTTTTCTTTGTAACAACCTCAAATACACTTAGGTATTGCAATTATGACGTCTTCCTACTCCATTGTTTTCTGGTTCTCACTGTAACTAAAACAATATTCATTACCTAGACTCCACATGCTGTAGAGTAAATCAACCGTATCTCTTGATGGTTCAGCTCCAAGGTTACTCAGTTCTCCGACAGGGGGTAGAAATAGGAGAGATATTTCGTACACATACGGAGTTAAACTCCCGTTCTTAACAAAACTAAATATTATAATATAATGAGAACCTGCAGATGACAGTTTTCTATGCATATTAATGGGCTTATCGTGGAAATTCTACTTTTGCAGTGCAATCTCAGATTATAGATAGTATCTATCAAAATCAAAGTTTAGAATAAGTGAATTGGATCTGCAATAAAATGTCAAAAGGGATTGGCTCAGCACAATATCTCCTTCCCATTGAACCAACAAGGGAGAAATGAGTTCGGTTTCTTAAAGGGAGTGTTCGTGAAAAATGAAAGGGGGTATAGGCTTAATGCGATAAAAAAGCGCTTTTGATCGCCACTAATCTTACTTCTATCTGTTGCGTCTATAAGGAGAAAATTGTTAAAGACGTCTCATACCGAATAACATGGCGTCCATACAAATTGAGAAAATTGAAACATACTATTTAGACCGTAAAAAAATCAATTTAATTTTAAACAAATCATTCAGATATTACAACCTATAGTCATCGATTATCTTTCGCCACATTTATATATAGTTGATTTTTCATAATATGTTTTAATTTTTATGATCTGAGAGTTACTTATAAAAACATTTATTCCTGTTTCAAGGATTTTTGGTAATGAAGACGACATTTTCATATTTTCCAGGAATGTTCGAAAACAAATTGTAAGCTAAATATTATTTTAAAAAACAAAATCAAAACTAGTATGAAATATCAAATATATACAAATGTGGCGAAAGATAATCGATAACTTAAGGTTGTAATATCTGAATGATTTTTTTGATATTAATTTGATTTTTTTACGGTCTAAGTCATATGTTCCAACTTCCTCAATTTGTATGGGCCCTACGCTCTCTTCGGTATGAGACGTCTTTATCAATTTTCTCCTTATAGACGCAACAGATAGAAGTAAGATTAGTAGCGATCAAAAGCGCTTTTTTATCGCATTAAGCCTATACCCCCTTTCATTTTTCGCGAACACTCCCTTTAAGTCTGAATTCAATCTTGTTTTGGTCTGTAATTTAAAAAGCGTGAGAAAAACTTTTTGGTTAATTAAGGAACGAATATTCAGCATGCTGATTTTACAGTTCGGTCATTGCCCAAATATTTTGGCAAAGATTAAACAATTTTTTTTCTTTTATACCTTTTTCGTTTGGATGTGTGTATAATAATAGAATAAAAAGATAACTGCGTAACATTAAATATTGTTATAAGTTTAATCTCTAAAAATTAGTTTACCTAAGTTTCCATTGTCCCGCCTCCATAGTCCCACAATCCATTGTAACCATGACAGCCCTCTCCACCCTGTTTCCTTCTCCATCCGGATGTAAATGTTCTCTACTCCAAACTACATCAAACTCTCGTCTACATCTCACCTCACCCTGCACCAGGTTTATAGGACTTAAACTGTGTGAACACGAACATAAGAAACGCTAAAATGACTTGATCCAATTTTTTCTAATTTTACAGAGACTGGCTGGTCGAAATTACACGAAAAAAAAGGTGGCTTAAAACAATACTAAAAAGTGAAGGCAACCCAAAAATTTAGAATTTGTATGTAAAAGATTTGAGTTTAAATTACAAATTAAAAAAATCATTGTTCAACATTAGCCAGGATTAACATTCCTTATTAAAATTGTATTTTAATTGTACAACATGTACCTGTGGATCTGTAATCGTACCAATTAGCATGGAACTGTACAGCATGTACATATTTACCTGTGGATCTGTAAGTGTACCAACCATGTACAGGGTGTCTCCCACAACTTCATTTTTCTCGTTTTTCCGAATATTTTGAATTATTGCCAAATCACCTTTCATTTCATTTGAACTTTTCTTGCATTCGCCACTAAAATTGCAATGCTTAATTTTAACGATAAAGTTTTTTGTTATAAAAATAGTATGCTACAGTGAGACCCATAACATTTTGTAATTGGAGGACGATTTTTAGACTCAAGTCTTAATTGTAAAAAGTCCAATGGACATGAAACACAATAGTTCACTTAAAAAGTTGGAATTTTAGAAATTAGTTAAACTATTTACTTTAGAATCACATCAAATACACATAAAATGTCGTCTTCCTATTCCACAGATGTTTGGGTATCCCTGCTACCTAATACTCTCCGGCGAGGCATGAAACCATAGTTCTGTAAATACTGCTGTGGCTCCGGCAGGATGAAATGGGAACGGAGTATTCACTGAAACCGGTTTCTTTGTATCCGAACCCTCCTCCGACCAACCTGGAGACCAATTGAAATAATTTCGCAAATAAAGCGTGAAAGTGCGAAGTAGAAATCAGGCTTTGCCACAAACTCAAATTTTGTAATCCTTATATATATGTGCAACCTGATGGTGGAAATCTTTGATATTTTTTAACTTAGTTTATTTGATCTAACAGACATCATTGTTAACCATTAATTTTAAAACCTCTATAAAATGTCGTCTTCAACTCGAATCTCCTGTCGGAGACAGCCAAACCAAACTTTCAGCCCGCAATTCCCTTGTTCTCCTCCGACGGAGTTTAAAATATTTTCGTTGTTGTGAAATCATTAAAGTTAAGCAAAATATTTTCACAGGAAGCATTAGTGAATTTCGTTAAATATTCAACTATAATTTTTCAGAAGTTAAAAAAACGTATTTCAATACTGATCAACAAATAAGTCACCCCCGACCATAATCAAATAATTCGTAAGATTTTTTCTACTATTAACATTTATTATAACATTGTACAAGTAACCATGATCTATAATCTATGTTATTTTTTTTAGGAAATAAAGATTTTGTTATCGAATTTCTGAGACGGGGTTACTCTGTTGTGTGTGTGTTGTTCGGCCATCGGGAAAGAATTGTCTGGGGATAATAAACATCCCCACCAGAATCCTAACCGGCCTACTATCCTAATTTGTCTAGCGTGTTGCTGTTTTCCGTCAACAATCATAGTTTGAAATATTTATGGTCTACGTCATAATGGGGGGCAAAGATATAGGGATTAGAAAATTAGAGTTTGTGACAAAAACTCAATTACTTTGCTTCAAAATTATTGTGTTATAATTTGGCAAAGGAATTGAGTTTTATCAACAATCTCTGAATAAATTTTTAATCCATATATCTTTTTAATCCGATGTCGTGCATTTCAAACGATGAATTATGTTATACCAAAAAAGAGAATATGCATCATATTAAAAAATAATAGAATATCCGCGAATGAGATTATCATGCAAAACATGCAAGAGTATCATAACAAGGAACTCATTACTCATAATAAACAATAATTTTATTATCTGTATATTTTTGCAATTTATGTCGTGAAGACACCTTTGATATTTCAAACTTTTGAATACTGTTTCCAAAAGAAAATTTTTGAAATATCAAAGGTTTACGTAATCATGTTGCAAGGATAAAGCGAGTAGAAAATTAGAGTTTGTGATATTTTAATTAATATACCTGTGGCTCTAATGACTCTAAGATCTCCTTTAGGGAAGCAAATAGCCTAAAACATTTTTATTCAGAATTTTAATTCTTGGTTAAAAAATGTGAATGAGAATTATCATACTTAAATAATTTCAGGTCGTCTTTAAGGTCTTATCATTTGTATGTAATCTGTATATGTACAACTGCATGTAATTATTTTGGCATGGTTAGTTTTTTCTTCTTCCACTTATTTTCTTTTTTGTCTTTTTATTATTATAGTTAAGTATGATTAGGATTAATGATAATTTGACTTAGTTCAATTACTGATTATTGATTCCTTGTATGGATTAATATTAAAAATTAATAAAGATGATGACAAACAAATAAATTATTTCAATAATAAATGTGACTTATAGATAGTGTTTTTTTAACAGAGGCTTATGGGACAGAATTCAGAAATAATTATTTTTGAATTTTTAAAAAATTAACTAAGAAATGAAAGTTGGCAATGTGACACATGTTTCTTCATCAATTTTACAGAATTTTTTTAATAAAAAATAATAAATAATAAAACTCTTCTAATTATTTTTTTCAAAACACCTTCCTCTACCCTTTGTCTATTTTTCTATTTCCTACATCTTTAAAGTTAAAAAGTTTTTAAGTTATTAAGAAAGAACCACAAAGGGGGGAACACCCCCCCCCCCATCCCCAATCGTGATAGGGTTAATAATGTAAATTAGAAATACTTTTTTAAAAAAAGGGCAAAAAACTAACATGCATTCTGAGCCGTGAAGTTTAGAAGTGAGACAATGAGCTGACATAAGTTCTCATGCACCATAGTTTAAGTAGAAGTAGATATTGCCATTTACTGTTTAGCGCCGATTGAAGGATTCATATCTCTAATTGGATAATTAGATAAATAGAAAAATAGATGTTACCGCTATACTATTTCTATTGATTCAGAATAGACAACAAACACATGACAGAACCCTGATTGGATCAGGCGCTAATGGACTCGGCATACAGGAGTTAATGAGTTCAACTCCAAACCTTTCTTTAATTTTCTAATTCTGGTCATAAGTGATGTCGAAAAATTAAAAGTAATGAGTTAAACTTAAAGTTTCAGTTTAGGTATGTCATACAAAAGTTCCAGGCTCTGAATGATTTATACATGTATTCTGTCATGAATGCACCACCTGAGGAATAACGTTGTATTTAGTTCTTACTGCATAGGGTTGTGGTGTAGCATGAACCTAAAAACCAGTATTTTAGTTCTGTCCGCATTTAAGTTTTTTTTAATAATAAATATCAAGAAATTTTATTTGAATTGTGTATGAAATAGAAGGGAATGTCAGATTCACAACGGTGGCCTCAAAGTTTTGTCGAATCAAAACTGATTGAGCTACCTTGACTACTTCTAATTGGGATTTCTTTATAAAAGGGATTGCGGATTTTTGGTAACAGAAACATAAAGTTGATTGTCTGAATTAAACACTTTTCAAGGTAGAAAAATGACTTTGTCTAAATTATTACTGATATTTAAATGGTGGGTATCTTGAAATTATTCATCCCTTTAAACGATTCAAGATATCTTGAGAACAAAAATAACAATCTTTGACTGAGGAGTCAGGACTTAGCTTTCCGTATACCTGAAAGTCCAAAACATATGCATATTCCTAAAAAAAGAGCATTCGAAAATTATCTTAAAAAAACGATTTTCTAAAATTTTTTAAAGAAAATTATTTTCAAAAAACGGTTTTAAATGCTCTGTTATCCCTGAACGCTCTTGTAATGCCTGTGAAAGGGTAAACTACAGCAAGATTGGGCAGGATGGAGTTTAGGGAATACATGAACTGAACTTAACTTCAATCCTCTACACAAACAATCCGTTCCAGTTTTCAGTTATAAAATAATATCTATTCTAAATTGAAATCTTGAAAGTTTACAATTATAATTTGGACTGTTTTTAAAGAACTATTGAGAAGAACAAAAATGTCTTGAATTTTTAAATGTATCCAAATAAGTTGATACACTGCTAAAAGTGTATTTTAATAAATTGATACACTGCTAAAAGTGTATTTTAATAAGTTGATACACTGCTAAAAGTGTATTTTAATAAGTACACGTAGAAAATGAAAAAGCTTTTTATTTTTCAAAATTTGTTTCTAAAAAGTTCGTTGCTCTCCTTAAAATAGAATGTTAAATATTCTTATCATCACGTTATTGATTCCAGCTTTTTTATAACTATTTCTGAATGTTTTATGGGATTCTATTAAAGTGATTAGTCGGCTTGTTCTGATAGCTTTTCTTTTATCTTACTAACCAGAAGGTAACATGAGGGAACATAGTGAGCTGTTGTTCAGTTTTATTTATTTATACTTTTATTGTTATTGATAAGCAGAACTGACTTTGGTAAATGCGTCGCATGAGTCAGAAAAGTATTGCTGCAAAATCGGAGCCATTCTTTTGAGATCTGTTGACTGGACAAATGAAAATTTAAAAACGTTTTTTAGTCATTTTTAAAAAGTGGGTTGATATAGATGAGAACGTTTTATTTCCTGTTTTCTTTGCTCATGATATCTCCTCTTAAGCTTAAATACTTAAATGCGTTCTCCATTAGTTGATACAAAACCTTAAAAAAAATTGGGCAAAAATTCTTTTTTTTAAATCTAATCATAAAAAATCTTGATGTTCTTTAAGTTTATAAAGTCCAACCTGAGGTGACAGATATCTTCGTAACACTTTGTAATATTCATCAGTACTGCACAAAAATATTATTTAATTGAAATATAGTTTTTTTTATTTATTTATTGTGAATTATTTATACTTAATTACGTTAATTAATTCTTTATTGTGAATAACCTGTATTTAATTAGTGTTTCTCTGGTTTTCAGTTTATGTGGGTTACTTGTAGGAAATTTCCGAGCGAAAAAATACCTAAAAAATAAAATTTTGTAATTTTTTAATTTTTGCCAGTTTCTCAATAAAATTAATAAAATAAAATTTGGTTATAAATTTAGCTAATTTTGAGAATGTTTATGTTCTCCGAAATTTAAATCGATTAGTTTAATTCTCATGTCATGCTGTGTTCCTTGAGTTAAGAATATTCCTGCAGTATTTTATTTTTAAATTTACAAATTAGCTAGCTAAATAATATTTTTCAAAATATAAATTAGCTAAATATCTTTAACATTTATCCATTATTCATAATCAAAGAATGATATTATTGTCCTGTTTTTCATGTTTATCGGGGTATTTACCTATGAGTCATCTCAGCTAGTTCGCCTAGATCAGACTCGTCAATATCAGACGGACCCTAAACACTATAATATCAAAAATGACCCTAAACACAAATATCAGACGGACCCTAGACACTATAATTTCAGAAGAACCCTAAACACTAAAATATCAGACCAACCCTAGACACTATAATTTCATAAGAACCCTAAACTCTATAATATCAGACGGACCCTTAACAGCAGAATATTAGACGAACCCTAAACACTAACATATTAGACGGATCATAAACGCTAATATATCAGACGTGGAACCTAAACACTAATATATCAGACGGACCCAAAACACAATAGTTTCAGAAGAACCCTGAACACCAAAAATATCAGACGGAACCTAAACACCAAAAGTATCAGACGGATCCTAAAGTTCTACCTTTTTCGGGTTGGTTTGTAGAATGATAGACACTCTATTATGAAATGCATTCTTAGTATCTTATTTTTATAAATTGATTTCAGAAGCTCTTCTGGTCTCGCGGGATTTTCAAAAATTTCGAAAAATTAAATTGAAAAGTATAAGTATATTTTTTACTTTTTCTAAGCTAAAAACAGTCTAAGTTCATTAATATAATTTTAAGTGTTGAAGTGCTTAAGATTCAAGATATTTGACCTGTCCGCAGAAGTCCGCATCTCCAAGATGTTTACATAGATTGTATTTATCCTTCCCTTCAAACCTTAAACATACAGTGTGTACAACTTTATGTGATAAAAGTTGAGAATATATGTCGCTTTCAGAAACATTTTATCTATTTTGCTCTTAAGTTCTTAATATCTATAATTATGCTTTAAAAAAAACACTTGGAATAACAGAAAAATAAAAGCACTGTCTAAAATCAATAAAAACATTTTTTTGTATGTTCTGAGCTGAAAACTTTAGAATGAAATATCCAGATATCCCATCGGATAATTAATCTGAAGGTAAACAAGCAATATTTAATTCCGAGATTAAGAAAAAGAGTGGATTAAGCCTTAATCCCGATATCCACCATTCTAAAGTTTTCAGCTCAGATTATATATATTTTTGTTTGGCACTAGCATTCTCTATTGAAATTTTAATTCTTAACCTTTTGAGCCAGTAGAGGCCCACATGGTGAGTTTTGTCTCTAAAGGGACCATTCAGGGATAATGTACTGAAGTAACTCTCATCAGGAATAACTTAAACAAAAATATGAAAGAAAAGATTAAAAACTTTATTTTTCATCAGTTTTATGAAAACGAGAAAAAAAATTCAAAACAGCCTCCACCCACCCCCTTCCCCTATAACCCTTTGTTTGGACACTGCTGCTGCTACAAAAAAAAGTAGAAATGCGTTTCTAATACTGGCGGAAAACTTCTCCATTGAAAGGTGAGTGATTAGAATGGACATATAAACATGAAGATAGAGTTGAGAAGTGTATAGTTAGAACGTATAAACCTGAAGATATAGTTTTGAAGTGTATAATTAGAATGTATACGTATGAAGATAGAGTTGAGAAGTGTATAGTTAGAACGTATAACCTGAAGATAGAGTTCAGAAGTGTATAATTAGAATGTATAAACCTGAAGATAGAGTTGAGAAGTGTATAATTAGAATGTATATACATGAAGATAGAGTTGAGAAGTGTATAATTAGAATGTATATACATGAAGATAGAGTTGAGAAGTGTATAATTAGAATGTATAAACATGAAGATAGAGTTGAGAAGTGTATAATTAGAATGTATATACATGAAGATAGAGTTGAGAAGTGTATAATTAGAATGTATAAACATGAAGATAGAGTTGAGAAGTGTATAATTAGAATGTATATACATGAAGATAGAGTTGAGAAGTGTATAATTAGAATGTATAAACATGAAGATAGAGTTGAGAAGTGTATAATTAGAATGTATATACATGAAGATAGAGTTGAGAAGTGTATAATTAGAATGTATAAACATGAAGATAGAGTTGAGAAGTGTATAATTAGAATGTATATACATGAAGATAGAGTTGAGAAGTGTATAATTAGAATGTATAAACATGAAGATAGAGTTGAGAAGTGTATAATTAGAATGTATATACATGAAGATAGAGTTGAGAAGTGTATAATTAGAATGTATAAACATGAAGATAGAGTTGAGAAGTGTATAATTAGAATGTATAAACATGAAGATAGAGTTGAGAAGTGTATAATTAGAATGTATAAACATGAAGATAGAGTTGAGAAGTGTATAATTAGAATGTATATACATGAAGATAGAGTTGAGAAGTGTATAATTAGAATGTATAAACATAGAGATAGAGTTGAGAAGTGTATAATTAGAATGTATATACATGAAGATAGAGTTGAGAAGTGTATAATTAGAATGTATAAACATGAAGATAGAGTTGAGAAGTGTATAATTAGAATGTATAAACATAGAGATAGAGTTGAGAAGTGTATAATTAGAATGTATATACATGAAGATAGAGTTGAGAAGTGTATAGTTAGAATGTATAAACCTGAATATAGAGTTGAGAAGTGTATAATTAGAGTGTATATACATGAAGATAGAGTTGAGAGGTGTATAGTTGAAACGTATATACATGGAGATATAGTTGAGAGGTGTATAGTTAGAATGTATATACATGGAGATAGAGTTGAAAGGTGTATAGTTGAAACGTATATAAATGGAGATATAGTTGAGAGGTGTATAGTTAGAATGTATATACGTCGAAGATAGAGTTGAGAGGTGTATAGTTGGAACGTATATACATGGAGATAGAGTTGAGAGGTGTATAATGAATGTATAAACCTGAAGTCTGCATATGGAAATCATAAGTTCTCCAGGTAGGATGATGAGAGGTTGTGTTGAGTATATACTGGATAAACTCATGGGATAATGTAGCCCACTGTATCCACAGTTTAGTAAAGCTTAATTAAAATAAAAAAAAAATTGAAGTAATTTTTTTGATCAAATTAATAGATAAATCTTTTTTATGATAAAATTTAACTTTTCAATCTTAACAGTACATAACTAAAATCACTATCAAACCCAACATTACTATAAGTAATCTAGAATGCACTATAAACATGATTATCATGCATTCCGTTAGGAATATCAATTCATCTCCTACCATTAAGTTAGATGGATTTTTACTTTTAATCTTTTAGATTAAAAGAATGTTCGAAAAAAATATAGAGCATAGGAGTCACCAAAATTAAAACAAAAAGGAACTGAATTCTTGCCAAAAAACTCTTGTTTTCTAATCCAAATATTTTTGCAACCCGATGTCGTAGACCTTTGATATTTCAAACTATTAATTTTGTTAGATCAATAGTCTAAGTTTGAAACATCAAGGGTTTAAACCTCCAGGTTACAAAGATATAGGGATTATAAAATTTGAGAAAAAACTCAATTTTTTTCTCCATCTCTGCTGCCTGAGGAAGCAACACTTACAATCATGTTTTATTCAATATCTTCTTAACTTTTCCAAATAAATTCCCTGATTACTTTAATTATGAAAAGAAAGAAAACTTTTAATTTAAAAATTGCAGATTCCTGTGAAGCAGTTTTAATCTCCAGCTGTTGATTGTTAGGTTGACCGGCACTCCGGGTCACGTTATAGGTAAATCCGTCACAAGCAAACCAGGCTTCTTTACATAAACCTTGATCCTAGATATAAAAACCTTGATCCTAGATATATAAACCTTGATCCTAGATATATAAACCCTGATCCTAGATATATAAAAACTGATCCTAGATATATATATATATACCCTCATCCTAGATATATAAACCCTGATCCAAGATATATAAACCCTGATCCTAGATATATATGTACCCTCATCCTAGATATATAAACCCTGATCCTAGATATATATAATCCTAGATATATAAACCCTGATCCTAGATATATAAACCTTGATCCTATAAGATATATAAACCTTGATCCTAGATATATATATCTTGATCCTATATATATTTACCCTGATCCTAGATGTTTAAACCCTGATCCTTGATATATATACCCTGATCTATAGATATACAATATACATACATTTCAAAATAAATGAGATTTTGCCACAAAACTCAAATTATTTTATCTTTGCAACCCTATGTCTGTATAGACCTTTGATATTTCAAACTATAAATTCTATAAAATAGTCTAAGTTGGGTTAGAAAGTTAGATTTTGTTGGCAAAAACTAAAAACTGTCAGTGTGAGACAAAATATTTAATAATGGTGATAAATTAGACATTTAAGTACTTAAGCTTGCAATGAAATTTGTGCAGTTTTGTATGTTCCTTCGTTTCTTTTTATAAACTGTTGTATTAAATGTCCTCTACACTAAAAGAAGAGTTAAAACTATGTTACAATAGACACCAATAAAGGCATGCATAATTTTTAACGTACGTTTCAAATTAAAAAGTATAAAAAACAACTCTGTGAGTTTAATGATTGTTTAATTATAAACGAAAATGCGATTGAATTTAAATTAGCGAAACTGAACGTATCTAACCCAACTGGTTCGTTAGTTCATGGGAAAACTTGGGAGGGTCGTTGGTTTTTGTAAACAGTAAACTTTGGATTGTTACATTTTATTCAAGTTTTTGCAAAGCATTCAGATCATGGATTAACTAAAATAAAAGATAGGACACTAGATGTCGTCTTTTCAAGATTTGGATGAAACTCGTTCACAATAATCCTGAGGCAGAAGCCCAGAGGAGTTTCGCGCAGTTGGCGTAGAATTACAAGACAGAGAGAGTCTGTTTTACGTCGACTGCGCAAAACTTCTCTGGGCTTCTGACTCAGGGTTATTATGAACGAGTTACATCCAAATTTTGAAAAGACGATATCTAGTGTCCTATCTGTTATTCTAATTAATCTTTGATTCAGATAATCAACCATCCGCTCACTCATGTAAGATACTTGTGACGTCACTCATAACGATTCAGTAGACACAACACACTCGTATTTCATATCATAAAATTTACTTATGTACGTGGGTTGTACAGATGAAACTTTTTAAACACGATTTTTGTAAATTTGGTTTCATGGCTGCAATAAAAGTTTTATCTACATTTTTTTGTTAACAAAGTTTTTTATTCGAAAATAGTAAAATTTCTGACCCTGAAGGAAAATTTGGTCATCAATATCAGGTTTCATGTATAAATAAATCTATGTTTTTGTTTACTAAAATGGAAATGTTTATATTAGCATTCCAAATATGAGAGAGATAAATTTATTTTTTCAAACTTCTGATAATATTTCAACATAAATAATCCTTCACTCTCAATCCTTCAATCAAATTATACAAAAGTAAAATTTAGAATATTTTTTTAATTCCACTGCACAGGTTGGAACTTTTGGAAGGAGAGTTCTTATTTAAAGCGATTCAAATAATTTAAAGTCATTCTTTCATTGAACAAACAAAAATATATAGATAATCAGATGTAACTAAAGATAGTTTATGAAACATATATCTGTTCTTTTATTTATATATCTAGGATGTATGTTAATATATTTATACCTAAATAACACGGCGTTGCCTAGGTTTTAAAAACACAGTGAAATATTTTATTAACCTTTGTCACTACCGGGGTGTCTTTAGGTAAATTGCCTTAAAAACATTCAGCTTATGAGCTAGCAAAGAACTTTATTGTAAAAATGACGTGAATACGACTAAAGTTGTATGGGTTTATGACTCGGTCGAAATTAAAAATTTCATCCAGACAAATTTCAATATTTTGAATTTTTAGTAATCCTTTAATGTAAACATAAAAATCCGGGAAATGTGTAGTTTCGTTAAGTTCGACGACAATATGGCGGCTTAAAAAAAATCATTCATTTAAAAGCGAAAAAGTGTGACTTAAAAAAGGACGCATAGCCCTAAAAGCCAATAAATAAGTATATGTATATTATGAGTGTTCAGTATTTATATATTACTGATTTGTCATTTATCTTGGTTCCATTTTCTTGGCTTTGAGTTGTATAGAATCTAAGATAAAATTTGGCAGGTTGAGGTAAATGAGAGCTGAAGAATAATTAGTCGATATATCCCCTTATTAAAACCTTCCCTGGGGCCACGTGAGGTCCCCCACAAAATTTGGGCCTGATCGGTTCAGCCGTTTTTACGTTTATTGGATACAAACAAACAAACAGACAAGCTAAATTTATATATAGATGCATATAATATATAACATCTTTTACAATATGTTTAAGGGTTTAGTATACACAGCTATCAGTTTTGAAAATTTCAAAACAATTTTTTCAACCGAAAATGCTGATCCCTTCTATTAAATACCTTGTTTAAATCTGAATTTCTGATGTTTCCATGAAATGCGAAGAAGTTCTGTCCCCTGTACGGAGCTAGAGCAAACCCAAGATCATCCACACTTCTATACTTAGATTATATTTTTAAAAGGAATGTGCTTGTTGTTTTATATGACTCTCTATTTACTGAGGGACTTGCCCGATTCACAACGGTACCCTTATAAACTTTAACTAACCATGGAATGTGAACTATATCGTTATTTTTACCAGTACCGTTGTGAATCGAGTCCACCACTCAATAAGTAAAGAGTCACTCGAAATAAACTGTACAGTCCCTTTAAATATTGATTACTCACATCTAACTGATTATCAAGTTAGTTTGAAATTTTGTTCGGACCAAAATAATATCTTCATGGTTTTGGAAAGCAATTGATATTGATAAAATTTAAAAATGAAAATAGTTTGCTTTTCACGTTATTGTTTGGTTCTGCCAGTAACTTCTTCATTTTGCCTCATTAATTAACGGATTTTCGGGATTTACATTTTGTCTAGGTATATATAACTACCAAATGAAAAAGATAAATCTTGTAAAGTTTTTAACGTGCCTAACATTTGAGGGTTTGGAGGGCATATTATGCTTGGGACCTGTTCTGGCTCTTCATCTAATGTTTCGAAAAGGGGTGTCTTTGTATGTTACATAAAGGGAATCATAATATCAAAGTAAAAAATCAAACCAAACATAAATCCAACTAACTGACCTGATAGAGAGATCTGATCCACTCATATTTATCATAAAATCCCAAACTCCCATCCTCAACAGCTCCTCAAACTGCTCTAGGTGTGCACGAACTGTAATAACACAAAAACTAGATTTTTTAACTTTCAGAACTATCGTTTGTAAATAGTAATACAATAACGTGTATTGAAGTATAACACAGAATCGTCCGTAGACATTTTAGAAGGGAATTACCGATTCACAATGGTACAATCTAAAAAAAAATTTCATAAAGGAGGACGAAAATTTTTTCGGCAATCAATATTTGGCTCTAAAAATAAGAATCATTTCGTCGTCGATGATCAGACAAAGATTTAAATAGAATACTGTTGCGAATCAAACATGCCAATCTACAAATAAAGTTTAACTTAACATTACGTCTAAAGTCCCATTAAATTCTAGATATTGTATTCCTAATTAAAGGTTAAGTTTAGTTTTATATTTCCTATATGAAAAGATCCCCAGGATGTTGTCCAGGATCTATGCTTCGGGAGAACCCTGATATTTCGAGCAGGAAGGCTCAAGGAGAGTTCCCGGATCAATTCTTCCCGTATATCATCCTTCAAAACAAATAGTATAAACCAGAATGTACATGACGCTTCCTGAATTTCTAATTTTGATCAGATTTAGAACAAAAAATTTTTAATCCCTATTTCTTTGCAACCTGGGATATTTCAAACTATAAATTCTGTTAGATTAAACAAATTAAGTTTGAAATATCAAAGGTTTACACCATCAGGTTGAAAAGATAAAGGGGTTAGAAAATTCGAGTTTGTGGCGAAGACTCAATTCCTTTTATAATTTCTGTAAGATCAAACCTTTCTATAATCGACATGAAGGACGTAAAAGTTGTTAGGTCTATAGATGACCCGGAGAAGCTGAAGGATTGCGGGTACATCCTTGTGAACCAGGAGAGCAAACCCTATCCTGACAGGAACTAGGTTCTTATGTTTGTATTTATCCAAGAGTTTAAACCGTTGAAGAATCTGAGTACTAGGCCTGGATCCAGGTTCAGGATATGCGGAGCCGGACCATACATCCGTCCCGTTCCAGGGAACATTTCCAGGTTTAACTAGGAACGGAGGAACACATTTTCCCATTCTATCAAACTGGAATCCACAGTAGACCATTATTACTCTTGATTTACATTTCTCACTCCTAAACATGGAACAATATTTCTTTGAGTGAGATTATTTGGTGATTTGGATAGAAAGATAGATGGTTGGATGGTTATTTGGTTGGATGGATAGATGGATGGTTGACTGTTTAACAGGTTGGTTGTTTGATTGGTTGGTCAGTTGGTCATTTGGATGGTTGGATGATTGGATGGATGGATAATGGGATAATTGGATGGTTGGATGGTTGAATGATTGGATGGTTGGTTGGTTGGTTGGTTGGTTGATGGGTTGGTTAGCTGGTTGGTCGTTTGGAAGATTAGTTGTTCTGTCGGTCTGTTGGTTGGTTTTTTAGTCAGATGGATAATTAGATGGTTGGTTGGTTGGTTGGTTTGTTTGTTGGTTAGTCGGTTACATAGATGGTTGGTTGGTTAGATAGATGGTTGGATGGAGGGATGAATGGTTGATTAGGAATTTCATTAAACCCGATTTATTAAGAATGTTCACCTGATTCTACTGGTCAGATGCCAGGTATTCTCTGCAACTGTCGAGTTCTCAAGCTGTTCTACCGGAGTACAGGTCCCTCTGTATCCAGCAGAGTACGGTTCTATCGGACACCCGGAGTCAAATACAAACTTCTCCGGAACTGCTCTGTCTGTTAGAACAGTATTCTCAAAATCTTCAATCCCAAAATCTAGTTTGGATTGAAAAACTATATTTAGTACACTGTTGATCCTCTCCTCAACCTGATCCGGAGAAAAGTTTTCAATCCTGGTTTTGAATTCGTCCCGGACACAGGTTATATTCAGGTTGATATTTTTCCGAGATCCTGGGTTCGGATCCTTCTGACAAAACTCATTTCCGAAATTGAAAACACAAGCTTGGTAAACCAGACACCTACAACATAAAAAACATGTTCATAGTGAGAAGAGCGCAGGATTATAATAGAAAGAAAATCAAGCCATTTTACCATCTTTTTTATTTAAAGAGAAGTCATTAACTCATTAGGCAGTGCAATGTTTTATTTCAGAAAGACAATCCATGAAGATTTTTGTTCAGATATAGACAAGTTTGGTTTTCTTTAATAAATCGATATTTTTGTAAATGTCTAAAGGAATTTTCTGATTTTGTTTCAGAAATCAATAACCCTACTTGTAAAGCTTGGCTTTTATTTTAAAGATCAAAGACGACCTTAAAGCCGTCTCTAAACTATCATGTATCATGAGACACAGTCCAGCGTATCACACAACTTAAGTATTTGATAGGAGTTGGAGAAGTTCTACATTAAAAAAAGAAACTTGAGATGTTGTTTTATTCACTAATTCAAAAAATCCTCCCCAATGATTCTCGCGCATCTCTGGTCGGTTAATTTACATTGTCTATACGCAATATCCGCTCTACGGAATTTCTGACCTACTGACTTTCCGACCTACTGCAATATCCGACCTACGACAATTGTTTATTTATTATTATTTGAGGGCTAGGTTAGGTTAAAACTATTTCTGGGCCGAGTGCCGTGGCTAGGACAGGCTAGGTGGCCGAGCGCCGCGGCTAAGACAGGCTAGGGGGTCGGGCTCTGTGGCCAAATGTCCTACTAGAACCTGCAAAACCACGTGTGAGTAGGTCGGAAGTATAGTATAGCGGATGATGCAAAGATCAGAAGTGTAGTATAGTTGATGTGCGTAGGTCGAAAAATACACCATCCTTTGATCATTCCTCAACAAATACTTTTTATAATTAAGACGACCTATCATTTCCTCTTTTTGACGAAGTAGTATCTGCAAAACATATAGTCGTGTGATATGCCAGACCGGTGTGACGTGTTCAACCCTTAGAACTAACCTAGATAGCGGAGGGCAGTGTTCCTCTGGTTCCAGTTCATTCTCCATCTCCTTCACTCCACCCTGCAGGCCGGATACTGCTGTGTAATGGAATACTGCTTGCTTGTGTTTAAGATCAGGGTTGGATTCAATTTGCTCCCGGGATAGGAGCAGGGACGAACTCAACTCTCCGATAAAATATCCTGATCAATTTCAAACATTTTTAACAACGGCAAGCTGAGGGTTTTTTCAAGAAAATATATTTAAATTTCCAGTCAAAATATAGATTTAACAATTGAACACATTTATTTTCCAGTAATCAAACAAAAAACATATGAATATTTGATGCATATGGGCTAAAACTACTTGATAACATTGAAGACGAGCAATACGCCCTCGAACATTTTTGACAAACCATATTTAGAAGAAAACAAATACTCTTGAAATATTTTTGTTACAGTGATAACCAAGAAAAAGTGGAAAAGTTGTCGTTTTTCTTTATCATTATCAGGCCCCTCTACGAATTTGGTCATTACGGATTAATTTAATTCCTCTTTGATGTCACTTGGTGACCATACCCTGCAGAGATAACTCTAATTGAGGGATCACGCATTAATCCTCAAATTGAAAAGTGGCTCCAATGGATATCGAGATTTTCCTGTTTTATTGATAAGCCCTTTACCTTTAGGACAGAGAAGGTAGGTTCTCTGATCCGACTCCTGTAGGACGTATTCTCTTCTCACTGTATCCGTCCCACCATTTTCAAAGTAAAGATATTCTGTCCAGGCTGGAACCGTTCGTCCTTGCTCCGGGATCTCAAATGGTTTGAACCCTCCTACTTCATGAAGCACCAGGAGAACTGTTGAGATTAAAAACAAACTTTTCATTCTTTATGCAAATATAAAGTTTTCTAAAATAAAAACAGAAAATAGAAAAAAATCGTAAATTTTAAACTACCGGTTGTTTCTCTGCAGTAAAAGTTTCTTGCAGTTCAATTCAGTGACAGTTAAAGGAAGAACATTTTTTTCCACAACCTCTAATTTTCTTATCCCTATATCTATGCAACCTGATGGTGTAATTCTTTGATTAAAATTAAACTTTTTGATGCAACAGTTACACAATTCTTCGTTTGAAATATCAAAGGTCTACGACACTGGGTTTCAAAGATTCACATGCAAACGAGTCATATGACAAGGCAGGCTGTCCACGGATACGTCGAAAATCACCTTAAAAGTCCTAAGTTTAATGTAATAATAAATTCATGTTACAGTACGAGGAAAAGGTCGGAAAGGTAGGAATTTAGTGGAGCTTTCATATTCCCATACATTCTTAAATGGCAGTGGATATAGGTATGATAAAATCAGAGTTTGTCGGAAAACTACGTCCTTTTGTGAGAAAGGAATTGAGTTTTTGCAACAAACTTACATTTTCTAACCCCTATATATTTGCAACCTGATGGTGTAAACCTTTTATATTTCAAAATTAGACTATTTGATCTACCAGAATTAATAGTTTGAAATATCAAAGGTCTAGAAAAACGGGTTGCTAAGTTATAGGTATTAGAAAATCTGAGTTTGTGGCAAAAACTCAATTCCTTTAAACCTTTTCTGAAACCTGAAGTATGAGTTTAAATTGAATGAATCAGACATCACACAAAGATTACACCACGTATGTTATGCATAGGTTTGTGTATTAAATATGTTTTTTTTTTGTAATTTATACTCATTTTACTCAGACTTTTTACGCTTGTTAAAATATAACACTCGTCAAATCTCGAATTTATCTGAAGTTATCACTTGATAAAGATGAATAAAATAAATATTTATAAAGATCGAATTTCCCAAAAAAATTTCATCGAAAATAAAATGTTTAGAATAAACTATAAAGACATGTTAACTTGATATTTGCGAAGTACCGACTATTCGGTCAGAAGTACATGTGTGTCCAGTAGGTTTACCACCTGCAACTAATTCTAGCTTTATCGCACTTGTTCATAATCAAAACAGGTCAATAATTTATATCTATGAAATATATTTATTCATATTAAACACTTTCTATTTCTTTGTTCAGAAGATATATAGGTTCTGCAATGTCCAATACATTTATTGCACAAGAAGGACTTGGCTGTCTATCGTCTCCAAATCTAATTTTTTTACTACCTGATGTTGTAATACTTTTCAATTTCAAACTTTCACAATTTGATTTACCAGATTTAGTAATTTGAAAACATAAAGGTATACGACATCTGGATGTAAAGATATACGGATTAGAAAGTAGAATAGAAAAGAAAAGAGAAAATTTGGTTGGAAGAAAAAGCCATGGGAGATTTCGAAGAAAAGTTATCTCCTCAAACGAATATCCATAAATTAAACCCTAATATTCAGAAATGATGGTAAGGAGAAGGGGAGAGGGACTTGTTTATATTTTACTTTGAACATTAGGGAGATGAACAATCGGTAGCGCTGTATAGTGATTCCACAGACCCAGCTCTCCATACCTTGCTCATAATAATGCTTAGCTGTATACATATTCGCAATGTTTCCCTTTAAATATTTTAAAATCCTTTCAATTATTTATTAAAATTTCCTGTTTTCTTTAGGAAAATTTTTGAACAGTTGTTTTTTTAAAGGTTATAACTAGTGGGCCTTGGGGATTTTTGCAGTTTAGAAAAAGAAGGAGTTTGATAGAAATCATCCAAATCATCCCCTAATGGAAAAGAAAATCGACGATATCTTCCTCATTTTTGCTCAAGGTAAAGGTTAAGATTACCGTTGTGAATCGGGGATTGGAACTTTTTAATCAGGAAGACACTCAAAACTTCGAGTATGTATCTTTTAAGGCGCAGGGTTTTCTTAAACTTAACAGTTTTACAGGTTGTGAGGTCTCATAAAGTCACATTTTTATTGTTGACATAAAAAGTTGAAGAATCAAAAGTCATGAAAATAATTAGAAATTTATTTTCTCGAATCAGATTTTATAAAAAAAAAAACTTTGACAACCATTTTTTTCTTTAGCACGAGGATAACTGAAATTCTACTGATCAAAAATGGCAAAACCGTTCTTCGCTACAATATAAAATCAAATTTTTATCAAATTAAAATTTTTTGTTTAATTTTAGAATTTTTTGTAACTATATATGCTTATTCAAAAATAATATTAAATTTTTTTGAGAAAACTCTTTACAATTATTTTTATAAGCGATAGGTTTACTGACGTATTATCCATATTGAAAACACAATAAAACTATTCATAATTGATTAAAATAAAAAAGCATTGTCAAAACTAATTGGAAACAGTTCAGCATTTTTGTTTAAACTCGAAATTGATCTTCATACAATGATGTTCTTAACGTTTACTAAAACTAGTTTTTACAGTAGCTTTGGTTTTTGTTGTTGCACGCGATCTGCTCGATTTATCGGACTTGTTGGACTCGTCGGAGTAGTAGTCGTCGTCATCCACCTCGCTTGCAGCTCGCAGGTCAACAGGGGTATTCACCTGAACAAGGAAAATATTTTTTACAGCGGGTTTAATAAATCTTATTTTCTAATTTACAATTCAAAAGAGCTGTCACGTGATTTCAAGTTCCACTCAATATTAAGAATTATTACTAGATTGGGAACCCAGCTTTGCCTGGAGTTTTCCCTATAAACTACTCAACTTAGAATTTTGAAACCAGGTAAAAACAGGGGGGCTGGATCTTAGCTACCTCAACCGTGTGTATTAGCCTGAGTGTACACTTAGTATAGTTTACTGATAAAGGATATTACGAGATTATGGCCTAATGATACAGTACAAATATCAAATATGAAGTACGCTTTCGGAGTACAAGTGCATGGGGAGGTTTTGTATCTTAAATTTTACTGAGTTTTCTCACAACAGTTAATTAACAAGGAAATATTGCTCTATAAAAGTATAACCTCGTTGGGTAAAAACCATTTCCATCGTTCTGCTAAGTTCCCCAATTACAGTTTGAGGAAAATCGGTTCAGAGGTTCAATTAGTTATGATCGGACCATAGAATTTAGAATATATATTAGAGGGGAATTTACTACAAAAAAGTGTAAAACGGTCATTTTGTTGTTCTGTTTCCATACTGCAGGTGTACATCACATATTTATGCTATATAACCTTTTGGGCCCTGGAATATCATTTTATAGAAAATCTAAAATTAATGTTAAAAGAAAACCAAATAATTGACCAATGATCATTTCACATAGACTCTATACCTTACACTTTACAAACGACGATTTTCCATTATAACTATAAATCAAATGATGTTTTTTATTCACCTAATTCATTATAAAGTTTAAACAGCTTTAAAAAAAATCAAAATTGAAATGAATAGTCTAGGGAACATACTGTATTAATGTACTCTACTGCATTTAATTTGTGAACATTTATTGTACACTTTGAACTCCCTTTCAGGCTGAAAGGGACTGAAAAAATGCATACTGAGAGATTCTCTAAATTCCCCTCTAATATATATTCTATTCTCTATGGATCGGACATACAAACAAACAGAGATTACTACTTCATTAACTGAATATTCAATTAGAAAAGATTCAATGGATAACGTTGTGAATCGAGTATGGTACTCTTTGATATCAAAAAAGGGCTTGAAATCACGAATTATATTTGAATAAAAACTTTGTCTAAAATTAAATTATGGGACCAAGTTCAAATATATTTGATAAAGGTGAAACTATTTATTCGAAAATGTAAAATTAAAAATAGTTTGATTCAAGGCTAAAAACCAAACTTTTTTTAAAATTCATAATTTTTGATACCAATCTTGATTTAATTTGGACGATCTTTATTCTCTATCGGAATGATTGGAAAGTTATGCCAATATAATATTATATATTATTATCATAATATTTTTAAATTGAATCAAAGAAAATGTTGGTACTTTGTTCACAAAGAAACCCACCATGATTTAGTTTCCCAATTCCAAACCTCTGAATTCCAAATTAATGTCTGGAATGTTCTGCCCCAATATTAATATTTTATATTGAAACAAGGTCATGTTATTTCTGAATATCGTTATATAGTATCATAGGTATAAAAGGGGAAAGCTGTATATCAAACCATTAAATAAAACCATGGATTCTTGGCCCAACAAACCAGAAACTTCTACAATGAAGGCCAATTGAAATTGTAATTTTTTCATTGTTAAACATAAGCAAGTTATTCTATCTTTGTTTAAACACAATTTTATGAGTGAAATTTGTGAGAACGGAGATGGAATTTAAAGAATTTGAGCCGCGGTTTAAATCCGCCAAAACCTGGTTTAAATTAAGCGCCGGCTTAAATCTTGAAATATTTGATACAATTTTAAGTGGAACCAACCATATTTAAACCGCCGCTTAAATTCTTTAAATTCGGCCACGGATTACAAATATACGCTTTAATTTTAAATAAAATAATCAAATTTTGCTTGGCAATATTTTTCCGAATATTTAAATATTATGCATATCATGCATAGAAATACAAAAAGGAACCATTTACGCTAGACTTAGTAGAACTAATGTCAACAAATAATAGCTTTTGGGTATCTAGGGTTTAATTCTGGAATAATATTACCTTGGTAACTGGTATAGTACATATTACCTTAGTATCTCGTATAGAATTATTTTAGTATATGGGAATCTGGTATAATATTACCAAGAATTTGGGGTATCTAGTATATTATTATCTTGATACCTAGAATATCTGGTACAGTATTACTTTGTTATCTGGTATATATGATATAGTGGGGTATCTGGTATAACATTATCCTTGGTATCTGGGGTATCTGGTATAACATTACCTTGGTATCTGAGGCGTCAGGTTTATATGGTATGTTATTACCTTAGTATCTGGGGTATCTGGTACTGTGCTTGCTCTTCCCGCGATTGATTTAGCTCTGTATGGACTCCCAGGGCCTAGGAGTAGAATTATGTTATACAAGAACAAACAAATATCATTTGCCGTAGATACATATTAATTTTTCAGACATATTTGCCAAGTAATTGAGTCTTTGCCACAAACTTTAATTTTCTAATCCCTATGTCTTTGCAACCTGAAGTAAACCTTTGATATTTCAAACTTAGATTTTTACATTTAACACAGTTCAAAGTTTGAAATATATAAAGTCTACGATATTGAAATACAAAGATATATGGATAAGAAAATCAGAGTTTGTGGCAAAGACTCAATTCCTGTCTTAAGAATTCAAACTTTCAAAGCAATTCAAGCTAAATCTATAATAATTCAAACCAAACAATTATTCTTGGCCACAAAATATCTAACTTTCCCTATTTCTATGCAGCCCAATGTCGTTGACCTTAGATATTTCAAACTATGGATTCTGTTAGATCAAATAATCTAAGTTTGAAATATCAAAGGTTTAAATCAATGCAGGTTGCAAAGATATAAGAATAAGGAAATTTTAGTTTCTGACAAAGACTCAACTCCTTTTATATAAATTCAAAGAAAATGAACCCTTACCTGACTTTATTGCTCCATTCTTTGACAGCTGAGATTTTTTGTCTCCGCCTTTTCTGTAACATTTAAATATGAATTTTTATCATTATTAATTATCATTAGATTATAAAGAATTACCTAGATTTATCATAATCTGAATTATCTGAATCATATTCTGAATATTCCTCTGAATCTGAACCTGAATCCTTCTTTTTACTTTCCTTACTAGAGAACTTACTGAACTTGCTGTACTTGCTGATTCTGCTTGCAGCTCTGCCATCATCAGAGTCAGAATCTTTTTTAGATTTTCCACTTTTTGTAGATCTGTTTACAGACAACTTAGATTTTGTAGACTTTCCGCTATCAGAGTCCTGATCACTGTCAGAATCTTTTTTAGATCTAGCGCTTCCTGCAATGCTCTTTTTAGTGGTAAGTCTTGATTTCGTAGATTTCCCCCCATCAGAGTCATCGCTGTCGGAGTTATTTCTTGACTTATTGCTGTTCCTGGTGGTGAGTCTTGATTTCGTAGATTTTTTCCCATCTGAATCATCACTTTTGGAATTATTTCTAGACTTTGCTCCTCCAATACTCTTCCTTGTAGTTAATCTTGATCTGGCGGATTTTTTACTGTCAGAGTCACTGTCGGAGTTCTTGCTGGTCTTTTTACTATCATCAGAATCATTATCACTATCGTCTGAATTTGAGAGAGATGATTTTTTACTGTTGTTGAAGGTTTTGTTTAAAGCTGCAGATTTGTTACTTTTGTCTGAGTTGTATCCAGCATCTGAAGGCTTCCTCGAGCTTCTACGAGATGCTGCACTAACCTTTGACTTAGTACTTCCAGCTGATGCCTTGGACTTAGTACTTCCAGCTGATCTTGAATTCAACTTAGAGGGACTGCGACTGGCTGTCAGGTGATTTGTTGATTGTTTACTAATTTTACTAATTGCTGATTTGTTACCTTTGGCGTCATCATCAGAGTTATCAGAATATTCTTCATCACTTTTGTCTCTTTTACTTTTGGTAGATAAACTTGAGGAGGCCTTAGATCTAGCTGATGCAAAACTTTTGTTTGTTGTAGTACTCTTTAATGAAGCGTTGCTCTTCTTCCTTGACGCAAAAGCTGCTGGTTTCTTTGAATCAGTATCATAATCATCATATTCATCATCATCGGACCCTTTTTTGTCTCCGGCTCTGTTGTCTTTGTCTTCATCGTAATCATAATCATCGTCATCGGAAACAAAAATATACTGACCCCTAAAAGCCATTCGCTTTTTCCCTGGTGGTGTTTTCTCCCTAGCTCCTGCAAACTTGATTGGGGTCTTATTCGAAGTTGGATTTGTTTTTGTTGCTTTTATGGCAGTTGCAACTTTTTTAGCAGGAGATGCTTTTATCTCTTTCTTCTTTTTGCCACCATTGTGAGGGGTGACATCAAGGAACTTTGGTTTTCTAGGACTTTTTTTGAAGAGCGGGGAATCATCTTTGACTTTATTCCTATTGGACACGGGGGGCTCAGATTCAGATCTTTTCTTCGCGAATAAAGCTTGTCTTTCCATAAGAGTCTGGCGTCCATTTGCATTTTTAGTTTTCAAATCTTCGCTTGAATGATATCCCTCAGAGCTGCCCGCCGAACCTTTCTTTGAGTTCTTTCGGGGAGAAAGAGGTTTTCGTTTCTTAAATCTTCGGCGGGCCGCAGTATACTCTTTGTTAGGTTGAAGTTCATCGAGACTTTTAACCTCTGTACCTCCCATAGAGGTATATATTCTCCTGGCTCCAACACCAGGTTTAAGCTTGTCATTAACATGATCAACAAAATGATCAAAATCTTTGACAACTCTAGGAGAAACTAGTAGAGTGGTTCCTTTAGTATCATACTTGTCATTCTGATCATAGATCTTTATCCACTTGGCCTCGGGCTGTTTTGATAGTTCATCCCATCGGCGTGGAGAAGACGCCTGCTTCGTTTGTTTTTTACTCATAAAACCAACTACTACGTGTAAAGGGTTGTTTAATACTGGTGGTTACTGGGTGGGTATATATGAAGGTTTAATGTTTCCTCTGTTGTCTGTATCACCTAGGTTCTATTGATTTTAACTTCCCCCCGACTCTACTCAACCGAACCATGTTTAATATTTTTACAATATATCAGACATATCAACAGGTAACCCCGTTAGCAACGTAAACACACTTGATATGATTTTTCCCCCATCTTTCGTCTGAATTTCTTAATTTAGATTTTAAAACTTTTTAATAAGATTATTTATTTATTATGAAAGCCTGTTTATAATAAAAATTAAAAAAATTAAGAATCTGAGAAAGAAACCTACTGACCAAACACGACGTAGACAGCCTAATCTAGAACTTTCTGGATTTTCCGCCAACTTTTGGATTTTCCGCCTCTTTAATTGGGTAAAACCAGTGGCATTTTATATTTGATACATTTTAAATTGTATTTACATATACAATGCAGTTACAATACATTACACAGTCGATGTTAGGAGTTATAGTTATATAGCTAACATAGCTAAAGTGACCGTCGAAAATTAATTTTGAAAAAGAAAAAATGTTGAAAATTTTAAAAATTGGATTTTGATTCATATTTTAAAAAAATTTCACCTACAGGGTGTCCCACGAAACATGACAGTTGGTAAATAGAATGTCTTCTTCTATAATTTGTTAAGTTGTTTAATACCAAAGACAATAAAAAATATTATATAGTAGTCATATTATAGTAAAATTAACTTCACAGTAAAATATACTTGTGGAAAAGATTCTTTAAACGAAATAAACTGAAAACAGTCTTTAATATCTAATACAGTGTATGGAAGACGACATTCAAAACTATTTACCAACTTTCATGTTTCGTGGGACACCCTTTAGTCCCAAGGAACCCATGGGTTCTGTCACACAATTTCAGCCACTTTGGTCCAGCTGTTTGCCCACCTATAGCTAACATAACTTTGGCAGCTGTGTGCCCACCTACATACAAATAAAAATATATGCAGAACGTTGAAACTAGTAAATATTGTCTTTAAAAGTATTCATAATTTGTTCGCATTCCCTTTAATTCGTCTCCTATTGGTCAGTTTCCATAGTATTGTTTGCAGTTTAAATAAACATTGAATTCGTCAGTCCTCTTTAGACTTCAGACATGGTTGTTTTTATTACTAAAAATCTACAAGCAACTTCCACAGAGAACCCACATTTCAGATTTATCCATTTTTAGCAAAAAAAAAAAAATATCTGATTCATTCATGATCAGACAAAGGTTTTAATGTATATTGTAATATTGTAAGATTGTTTAATTTTCTAACCTGAGATAACATTTAGAAAAGATTTATTCGGAAATTCGATACTTTTTTTTTAAATAGAAAGGTAAAAATTTAACACATTTATTTAGGAAAAATATTGAGGTTATAATGCACAGTCGAAAAAAACCTGTCTGCACTCCATCTCTTGCCTATTTTCAACCTTGCTGGAACCATTTAAGTTGTTTGTACTGGTACTTGTACTTTCAGATCCAAAACTATACAAACTGCCTCCTTGGGGTTGGAAGTCACTGTTTCTTCTACTCCCAGGGCACCAAGAGCTAGTATCATCAGATCTGAAACCAGCTTGCATCTGTCCTCTACTGGCCGAACCTAAACCTAAGGACCGAGAGAGGAATGATATGGTTGGGACAGACCCGGAGAATTGAACCGAACTTGAGTTCTGTCTCAGGGCTGAGGATTCACTTCCTCTTCGGTTCCAACTCCTAGAGGACTCAGATATCCAGGAGAAGGTTCCAGCAGGGCTCCAACCCCCTTCACTAATAGTGGAACAGCTATCGTTTCCAACACTCGGGAGACACGACACAAACTCTGAAAATACAAATTTAACACCGATTCTTTGATTTGACAATAATGTTCACGAATATTTTGATAAAATTAAAAACTCAAAAGTATTGTACCCCTTTTTTGAACATACACTTTTTGGAATAAGGAACATACAAATGACCAAAATTATGACTCGATTAAAGATCTTTGTGAGGATCAGAAACATAGAATAATAAAACGAAGAGGTGAAGCTTAGCTCACATGTACACAACCAACCTCCCTATTAATTAATTAATACAGTGGTCGGTTGTATACATCACGATATGTTTACGTATCTAACACTGTACACTTGTTTATAGAGTGATCGTATTTCTATGGGGGATTTTATGGAATTGACCAATTTTCAGATTTTTTTCTTTATTTAAATCCATGTTAAGTGTCTATCTAATTATCAATACTAATATTCAAATATCTACATAAAACCACCCCTTAGAAATACGATCACTCTAGATACAAGTGTACAGTGTTAGATACGTAAACATATCTTGATATATACAACCGACCACTCTAATAATAAATTAATGGGTAGGTCGGTTGTGTACATCTTAGATGAGCTTCACCTCTTCGTTTAATTACTCTATGGTCAGAAATATTTATAATTTATGTCAAAATGATCATAGAGAATTTTCGAAACCCGGTTTTTAAATTTTACGAAAAATGTTTCCAAAACTTACGAAGTTTACAAAAAACGAGATTTTCTGTAAAACGATATGGTTTATTTAGAGAACCTTTTCGACTAGTTCTAGCTTAATTGTGTTCTATACTGAAAGAATTGGAGGATTTTGTTATTTCAAATGAGTTACAATTCCTTAAGTTAAAGTTTCATCTTTCTAAAGTCATAAGATCATTCCAATGAGCTTTATATTTCAAATTGGGATGGCTTTTTATTCCCTAGTTATGTTATTTTCTGTCTAAATATTGTGTACTGATCTAGGATGAATCTTGATATCTTTCATTTGTTTTATACTAGAAGCATTTTATTTTCAACAAAGGAATTTAGTAATTGCCACAAACTCAAATTCAGAGATTAAAATATCTTTGGTTTATGACATATTGGGCTAAAACCAAGTTAAAACGATTTGGGGTTAGAAAATCAGGATGTGTGGCAAAGATTCAACTCCTTTCAATCAGGATGCTTTTTGTATCTAACATTTAACATAAATAGTATTTTCGATTATTGCGGGTCCCAAACTTTAAAAATTAGGCGAACCCTCAAATTAGAAATTAGGATCTTGAAATTGCAAGCGACTGCTCAGAGTAGGAAATCTTTAGAATAATCAATGAAGATTCGTCCAACAATAAAATACTTTGAACTTAGTTCTAGAAACCCTTTGAATTTGATATA
The DNA here is from genome assembly GCF_000591075.1 of Eurytemora carolleeae. Classification (NCBI taxonomy): domain Eukaryota; kingdom Metazoa; phylum Arthropoda; class Copepoda; order Calanoida; family Temoridae; genus Eurytemora; species Eurytemora carolleeae. Next base: position 200,677 of record NW_019396028.1, read on the forward strand.
TCAAAGTTTATCTATGATTTTCATTTATCAATTTTTATATACATGAATATACATTTTTGTGGAAAATGTGTTAAATTAAAAAAAGATCAATTAAAAAATATACTTTTGAAGATTTTGATAATAAAATTACATAAGAACATTATAATGTACATATCTAAATCAGAATTGACCTACCAAAGAAGGGAGAAGTAATTAAATTAAATAATTTTTACCTGATCCATTAGATGTTTTGCTCATTATATATTTACAAAAGAAGAATATTGTGAATCATCTGTCCGAAAAATGAAAATGAGAAATAAATAGTTGATCAGGAGACCATAGTCTTAGTTTATACTCCATAGGATTATAAGGAGAGATGTTTACAGAAGGAGAGCCTGAGGAAGACTGATGACTTTTATCCTCGGCGCCAGATATTTTATTCATTCTGATCTTATCTTCTGTTTCAGGCATAGTTGGAGAATTGCGGGATTATTTCCAGATGGGAGAGAAGGGGAACAGATGGGCAGGTTAGAACTTTTCTTCCAAGTTCACTCGAAGGTTTGGAGATATTAGATTTTCTATCTAGTTCTACATGTAATGCTTAGGTTTCTATTTTAGTTCTACATGAAATCTTTAGTTTTCTATTTGATTCTTGTTTTGATTCTACAAAATTCTAGTTTAAGTCCTAAGGTTTAATATAGTTCTAGTTTTTATTCTACACAGTTCTCGTTTTAAGCTTTAGTTTTCTATCTATAGTTCAAGTTTTATTTGTATCTAGTTCTAGTTTCAATCTTAAGATTTATATCTAGTTCTAGTTTTATAATTCTACATAATTCTAGTTTAAATCTATTGTTTTCTATCTAGTTCTCGTTTCAATCTTAAGATTTATATCTAGTTCTAGTTTTGATTCCACATAATTTTAGTTTTAATCTTAAGTTTTACTCTAATTTAAATTTACATAATTCTAGTTTTAATCTTAAGTTTTATAACCTTAATTCTTGTTTTAATTCTAAATATTTCTAGTAAATGGATTTGTTTTCTACTTCTAGTTTTAAGTTTTAGTTTTAAATCTAGTTCTATTTTTTTTAAGCATTAGTTTTATTATAAGTTCTAGATTTTATTTTTATATATCTAATTTTATATTTAGATTTTAGTTTTATTTCTATTTCTTGCTGTTTCAGCAGAAAATGAAAATCAGGCACAAATTATTTTTTAACAAAATGAGAACGAAGTCGAATCTATTTAATCCAATTGAAATCACAATGCAAAATCATAAATAAAGGTGCAGTCCTTGGTGCATGAGGAAGTAAGAAAATGTCAAGGAAGAAGAAAGGAGAGAAACTCATAACGCAGCTAGAGTACCAGAGATGGGGGGGGAGGGGAGGGGCGGGGTATCCCAAGTTTCTGGGAATTCAACGTATAAAAATCCAGAATTCTCTGTTTGCAATTCAGGATATTTTCAAATCATCGGTTTCATCTCTGTTTCTCTAGTATAAATTGGTTCTCTCCTCTAGCATACACTGGTTCTCTCCTCTAGCATACACTGGTTCTCTACTCTAGTATACACTGGTACTCTACTCTAGGATGTACACTGGTCCTCTACTTTAGTATACACTGGTTCTCTACTCTAATGTATACACAGGTTCTCTACTCTAGTATACACTGGTTCTCTACTCTAGGATATACACTGGTTCTCTACTCTAGGATGTAAACTGGTTCTCTGCTCTAGTATACACTGGTTCTCTACTCTAGGATATACACTGGTTCTCTACTCTAGGATGTAAACTGGTTCTCTGCTCTAGTATACACCGGTTCTCTACTCTAGCATACACTGGTTCTCTGCTCTAGGATATACACTGTTTCTCTACTCTAGGATGTACACTGGTTCTCTGCTCTAGTATACACTGGTTCTCTGCTCTATTATACACTGGTTCTCTACTCTAATATATATACTGGTTCTCTACTCTATTATATACATTGATTCTCTACTCTAGGATATACACTGGTCTCTACTCTATTACATTGGTTCTCCACTCGAGTATACACTGGTTCTCTTACTCTATTATACACTGGTTCTCTACTCTAGTATACACTGGTTCTCCACTCTAGTATACACTGGTTCTCTACTCTAGTATACACTGGTTCTCCACTCTAGTATACACTGGTTCTCCACTCTAGTATACACTGGTTCTCCACTCTAGTATATACATTGGTTCTCTACTCTAGGGTAGACTGGTTCTCTACTCTAATATATACATTGGATCTCCACTCTAGTATACACTGGTTCTCTAATCCATAATATACACTGGTGCTCTACTCTAGTATACACTGGTTCTCTACTCTAATTTATACACAGGTTCTCTACTCTATTATACACTGGTTCTCTACTCTAGTATATACATTGGTTCTCTACTCTAGTATACACTGGTTCTCTACTCTAGTATATACATTGGTTCTCTACTCTAGTACACACTGGTTCTCTACTCTACTATACACTGGTTCTCTACTCTAGTAAATACATTGGTTCTCTACTCTAGTATACACTGGTTCTCTACTCTAATATATACATTGGTTCTCCACTTTAGTATACACTGGTTCTCTACTCTACTATATACTGGCTCTCTAATCCAGAATATACACTGGTTCTCCAAACTAGTATACACTAGTTAGTATATACATTGGTTCTCTACTCTAATATATACATTGGTTCTCCACTCTAGTATACACTGGTTCTCTACTCTACTATACACTGGTTCTCTACTCTAGTATATACACTGGTTCTCTACTCTAGTATACACTGGTTCTCCACTTTAGTATCCACTTATTCTCTACTCTAGTCTGTACACTGGTTCTCTTCTCTAGTATACACTGGGTCTCTACTCTAGTATATACACTGGTTCTCTACTCTAGAATACACTGGTTCTCTACTCTAGTATATACACTGGTTCTCTATAGTATACACTGGTTCTCTACTCTAGTATATAAACTGGGTCTCTACTCTAGTATACACTGGTTCTCTACTCTAGTACGTATCCACTTATTCTCTACTCTAGTATACACTGGTTCTCTACTCTACTATACACTGGTTCTCTACTCTAGTATACACTGGTTCTAGGGTTGGTAGCAACTCACAATGCTATTAAAAGGCCGGAACGTGAGTAGTGACAAACAAAATCTGAAACACGACGTAACTAAAAAAATACAATACGCAATTAAAATTTTCATATTGTTAAAAGTTCTTGTGAAATCTTTGAAATTCGGCAGAAAAATCGTTTGTTTTTGAAAATTTGCCCGCGCAAAAAAAGCTTGCTTTTAAGAAAAATCCTAATATGCTGACATCATAACATGTGACATACAAGATATGTCAAAAAATGTCTTTAAATTGTTATGATTGCAGCTTTTGTAACTAAGGGACAGAAATTTGTTTGTAGAAATTCAAAAAACGTTCATCGCTTATTTAGAGCAAAAACACGTAATTGAACCTCGTAGACCTTGAACTAATTGAAGAAAACGATTTGAGGGTTCAATTGGATGTCTAGCCTTGAATATAGTTTTTTAATAATCATAAAAGTTGGCAAGGAAAACCTCACTTTCATGATTGAAGGACATAATGTATGCAAGTAAAAAGCTGACTAAATTCCGTACAGTCGTCTCTTAAAGTCTCGTTTAATGTTGGATCTGTAAGTTCATATTATATGAAAGTATTGGTTTTTATTGCTCATTACTTGTTTATAAGATTATAGAAAGAAATCTTAAAAATTCATCAGGTTTTCCTGCCTTTAATCTAGGACACATTTTCGACACGAGTTAATAACACATATGCTTCAATTGCGTTATATTTTTATGTTAGGTCATAAAATTCTTTGAATAGTGCATACAGTGCAATCTCAGATTATGTATACTTTATAGAGCATTACCATATATCGACTGTAAAGTAAATGTAAAAATAAAGATGCCTTTAGAAGCATCTTTAAGTGTGTTACTGAAAGTGAACTCATATTTGTGGTCCCTGAAAGTGTACTCATTGTTGTGGTTCCTGGTAGTAAACCCATATTTGTGGCTCTTGGTGGTAAACCAATACTTGTGGTTCCTGGAAGAGAACCCAAAAGTTGTGGTTCCTGGAAATAAACCTAAAATTTTTTTTTTCCTGGAAGTGAACCCATAGTTTTAGTTCCTGGAAGTGAACACATATTTGCAGTTCCTGGAAGAAGCCCATAAGTGTGGTTTCTGGAAGTGAACACATAGTTGAAGTGGTTACTGGATGTGTACCCATATAGTTGTTGTTACTGGTATTGAACCCATTGTTTTGGTTCCTGAAATATCAACGCATATTTGCAGCTAAAGAAAGTAAATACATAGTTTTGGTTCCTGGAAGTGTACCCATTGTTGTGATTCCTGGAAATTTACCCATTGTTGTGGTTCCTAGAAATTTACTTATTGTTGTGGTTCCTGGAAGTGTACACATTGTTGTGGTTCCTGGAAGTAACCCATAGTTGTGTTCCTGGAAGTGTACCATCATTGTGGTTCCTGGAAGTAACCCATAGTTGTGGTTCATGGAAGTGTTCCCATAGTTGTTGTTCCTGAAAGTGAACATATAGTTCTTGTTCCTGGAAGTTTACCCATTGTTGTGGTTCCTGGAAGTGTACACATTGTTGTGGTTCCTGGAAGTAACCCATAGTTGTGGTTCCTGGAAGTAACCCATAGTTGTGGTTCCTGGAAGTAACCCATAATGGTGGTTCCTGACAGTGAACCCATTGCTGTGGTTCCAGCAAGTTAATCCATATAGTTGTGGTTCCTAAATGTAGTTCCTGAAAGTGAACACTGCATAGTTGCAGTTCCCGGAAGTAAACTCCTATATGCATGGTTCCTGTAAATACATTAGCAAAACAACATGCTGGATAATGTACAATCATATACAAAGTACATTTCATAACAAAATTTATTTTTGAAACCATGTCAAAATCAAGTTTGGTTTGAAGGCACGCTCCAGTCTCCACTCATAAGCTTTTGCAATTTTAAGACGTTTTAAAAATTCAATCCAGAAATATCCAGTTCATGGATTCATCTATTACAGTATACATAAACTAGTATTTTAAATGCTATTTTTCACGTACAATCCTGAATTCTTGGGGATATTCCACTATGCAAACCTGAATTCAACTCTCAAACTGCGTTTCACAAGAAAATGTTTTAAAACTTAAATTTCTTTTAAATATTTAGATAATCTAAGAGTTAAAAGTTTTAAACATATGAACGAAGAAAATTTAAATGGGTTGGGATTAAAAATACATTTTAATTTTGTCTACGTCAAAACAGAAACAGGTTATAGCGATACTTTTACTCAGGGTTGCAGGGTAAAACTGGCCCCTTTCCGTTAGATTTTTTTATTAAAGAATTTTTACATGATATACAAGAATATAGATCGCGAATGCAGACTGTAAAGCTAAAAATTGTACAACCCCTTGTACATCATGAACTCGTAATTTGAAGAGGTTATTGAATATAAGTTTTACTTCTCGGGGTCAATCTGTAGAGTATTTATTTACTATTTTCTTTAAAGAAGTTTAAAAAAACTAGGCTTCTCCCATTAACTATTTTACCTTTTAACCCTAAACAGGCTTGGCCGGCCCTATAGTTTTTATTGTCCAAGCACTCTCATTTTAGTCACTATTACCGTTTTGTGACTTTTAATCATATCAATAGTTAATCTAAAGGATTTTTCTGTCAATCATTTTGATGCATAGGGTTGGGTACAGGGCGGTAAAAAGTCCGGTCTGTGTTAAAAAAAAATATAAAATGGTCCATAACTTTTTGTGACTAAAGCTACAGATCTAAAAATTATATTTTTAAAACGCCCCTGAAAAATGGATGTAGAAAAATGTGTCACAATTGGATGTCTGTTTAAAAAAATTACATTTTTACCTTTTTTCCAACCTTTCCTAGCGCCCAAACTATTTAAGTTGTCAGTTAAATTTTTTTTCAATGATCTGGGCTTGACAAATTGGTCTATGAATATGCAATTAACCCTATACCTATTAGCAAAGGCCTTTTTCTATGCATAGATTCAGACCCCCCAGCCTTTATAGGGTTGACTGTTGCCCTGAAAGTCGCCATTAAAAATCGTTTAAAAATTAAAAATTTGTGTATTTAAAATTCGGTGATGGTGATGGACCAAACCTCTGTAGAGTAAAAAAGTAGATGTTAGTTCCACATTTATTGAAAATATATTTCGGTCTGGGTTGACCCTCGTCAGTTCTAACGATATAATAACCATCAAAATTGATAAAAAAAATAAAAAAATGTAAAAAATCACAGGAAGATAAACAAACAAAAAAGATTATTCAAAATGAAAATTTGGGCTGTCAAATGGACATAAGGGAAACGAACTCAGATTATTAGATGGAAAAAAGATAATTTGCGAATATTCACTTTTAAAAAAATGTTTTAAGACAATTATTATTCCTTGAAATTGTTTCTTCACAAAGATTAAAAATAAGCTGTGTAGATGTAAGTGTATAGAGTGGGGGTGGGGGTCGATCTAATTGACGAACTTTTGCGTAAATCGTGGGTAAGGGGAGGGGGGGGGGCGGCTTGTTTAAGGAGGGGTATTTAAACCTTTTAAAGAATTGGACATAAAAAAACTCTTTTTTTTAAAAAAACATACTGAATTACAATTAACAATTAAAGAAAAACTATTTTTTTCTGTTCATTCCTCTGAGTTCATGTCATAAAATCTCTGATGTATTTAGATTCTCGAACTTCAAGTAAACTTCTTCCGTGGTCCCAAACCTTCTCTAGAACGCTAACTTTTAGCCGGTAGAGTTCATGTTCAGGAAGGTTAAAATTTTCTCCTGTAGGCTGGTTTATATGGTGATTTCTAATGTAACCAATATGTTCTCTCACTCTTTCATCTAAAGATCTTGTTGTCTGTCCTATATATTGTAGTTTACTGTAATACAGTAAACTACATTTCTGGTCTTACAGTTGAAAGTGCCATTAATCTCAATCTTCTTGCTGGTATTAGAGGATTGCATGACTGTTCCAGGCTCTATGTAGGGACAAGTTGGGCAATTTAAACCACAAGGTTTCATACCAGGTATTAGCCTCTTTGACCTCATTCTAGGAGGATCTGGAATTCTGGCTCAGAAGAGTTTATCCCTGAGATTAGGAGGTCTCCTATAGGTAACCATAGGTGGATTTTAAAAAACCTCCTTCATCCAAGGATCCTCGACCATGGTTCTCCAATGTTTCCGTATGATGGAGGAGATACAAGGCAGCTGGGGATTAAATGAGATAGAGAATATAACTCGATCTGGTTTCTCCTTTTTCTCCACTTTCTTTAAAGCAACTTCTCTAGGTATAGCTTTAGCTCGAACTATAGCAGAGTCAACAATTGAAGAATTGTAATCCCTGCTGAGAAGAAAATCCCTTAGTTTAAAGAATTGGGCATCCCTAAGTTCTGGTTTGCTGCAAATTCGTACAATTCTGTATGCAAGTGAATAAGGTATGTTGTTAGAAATATGCGCTGGGTGGCAAGATGATGGAAGTAGGCAAATACGTCTATCTGTGGGTTTTCTGTAGAGATCTGTTGTGATTTTTCCATCTTCATTATACACTTTTGTGTCAAGGAATGGAATACTTTTTGTTCTGTGGCACCAACAGTCATGTTCATCCTTTAAACCACAATAAAATGGAGAACTAAGTTCTAGAGTAATCTTGATTGTAGGATGAATTTTATTGATATCATCCAGGAATTGATATAATTTCTCAATAGAATCTGTCCAGATTCCAAACAATAATCCAGAAATCTTTTCCAGGTCTTCAGGGGGCACTCATCAGTTATTTTGTATGTATTTGCAAGTTTCACAATTTGATCATCAAGCTTAGCTATAAAAATTTGTTTTTCTTTTTTGTTTAAATTGGTACATTTTCAAAAGTAATAAATGTCGACTTTTTTCATGACCCTTTTAAAAATTAAAATATCCAAAAAAGATTCTAAAAGTGAAAATTTCTCAAGTCCAAACACAAACACAGAAGTATACAAGACAAATGTATAAATTAAAGTATAGTACAAAAAATCTCTTTATTGATGAAACAAAATTAATTTGGACATTTTTGGTTTGGTTGTTTTTCTTCTCTGTTCTTTTCTCTTGTTGAAACAAAGACGACATATAAATATATTGCAGGTTTACAGGATCCATTCAAGGATTCACTGTAAAATAGACCACTAATTCACAATCAATTCAGCATGCAATTTACAAAATTATTGCCTTGAAAAAATTAGGAATACATAAATATCAAAAAGTATATCTTATATTCACAGGTTGGTAACTTTGTCTCAGTTGTAAAAAGAATAAGTAACAATTTGCACTAGCCAGTCGATTTCTCTTTTGCACTCTAGACAAGTTGAAGAGAGATCCTGAAATAAAACAAAATTAATGGTTTTAAAAAAATGATAAAATGGGTAATTTCTTAGAGACCGATTTCTACAATATTTGTAAACAAACCCCCACAAATTTGTACAGAGTACAAATATACTTGCCGCAAACCTTTATATCCAATGTACTGTATGTCAGTAGCTAGCACCATAGCTACAGAGCGTCCCATATCGTATTAGATTATCTCCAATCTTTAACACCTAAATATACGCACATAATACTCGAAAAATCTAGCATTTTCTGCAAAAATAAATTCTATTAGCCTTATTAAATTTTTCAAAATGATTCATTCTTTTTAAATTTTCTGATTTGTCCCCCAAATCGTAATTTAGACCCATTGACGCGGTCTAATTTGATGTGGGACACCCTGTAAATTGCCAATTCGAATTTCAACTGGAACCCTCCAGTATGGTGAAGACGACATAAGCGATCTATATTCTTGTACGAAACATGACAGTTGGTGAATAGCTTAAAATGTCTTTATCTATTATTTGTTCAGTTGTTTGATACCAAAGATCACTGAAAATATTATATGGGAGTTCTGTTATATTAAAATTTATTTCAAAGTAAAGTATAATTAGGCAAAAGATTTGTTTAACTAAAAATAACTATTTCTGAAATGTCATGTTTCGTGGGACACCCTGTATATCTATGATTTTTTATTAACGAAGAATATTCTTCGTTTTATGATTGACTTACATCCAAAAATCCACTTATAGCAGATGAAAGATAAGAACATTTGTATAATGTCTTAATTGTTTAATATTCATTTTATTATTTTTATTTTAATTTTAATAATCAAATCTCAGCATGCACTATATATTATGCTAACGAGCCCTGCCTAAAAAGAGGGAGGGAATGCAACTCACACAATTTTTCGTCTGTGACGTCAAAATTCACCATTTTCTCGTCCGACCACACTTTTTTCGTCTGGTATTGTTTAATTTCTTTTTTTAAGTACCTTATATTATATATTCAAAACTTGAACCACTCGTGCTGTTTATAATGGTTTAAAATACTTTATAATGTTTTTATAGAAGAACTTTTTATGAAGAGCAAGATACAGTAGGCATAAAACAATTCGTGGACATACATTTTTATTTTATAATCCCTCAAGCAAATTATAATCAATCGCTATGTTCTCCTACAATAAACCTGTTAATTTTTAGTTGTAGATTCTAATATATAACCTCCAGCCCAATATAACCTAAATGTTACAGTTTAGGAGTATAATACAAAACAACAGAGTTCTTTGTTAAATTGGGGGTATTGCAGGGGTTAAATATTGTTTTATTTTCAAACAAAACTGCATTTTAAACAAAATCAATCCATATTGAATAATATGACATTGCCTACAATAAAAAAGTAATATTGAGGCAAAATCACAGAAGCAAGGCCCGGACCAAAAAAAGGTATGGTATGAAGAAAAAATGGTTAGTTGGGAGTTGGGACCAGGGGTGGAGTGCAGAAGTCCTCAATGAGTAATCACTGGCACCCAAACGTGTTTTGCAGCATACTTTCTTCTCAATTGCTAATGAGACAAATAAATGTAACATTAAATATTGACCTCTGGTAATGGCCCTATGGTGTACAAATTGTTTCTTTACTGTCCCCCAGTTTCTAAAATAAATCTATAAATATGCCACAAGAATGTTTGCAGCATTTTACCCTGAATGTTATTGTTTCAAACTCCTTATATTTCACACCTCTTTAATGAACAAAGTAATAACTATAAATTATGTTATTTTGAAATGTACAACTCATATGGCAACCTATGCTGTAGCAATGCTCCCTGCCCCCAGAGAATTACCCCCCCCTGGATCAGCCAAAACCTATGTTTGTTGCCCTGACTGCCCGTTTGCACTGTTTACCTAAAATGGACTATGTCTTGTTTCTCAGTTTTCGTTGACCAAATCAATCTGAAAACAAATTAAAAATTTAGTTTAAGTCAATAATGATGCCATGAAACCCCTATAATAGATGTTGAAAATCGTTTCAAAAATGCATTAAATTAAAATCTCATGTAACATGATTATACGGTGATAAGAAACCAATTGAGGAGCGCGCATGCCACAAAACACGTTTGGGTGGCGGTGATTACTCATTTAGGACTTCTGCACTTCCCCCCCCCCTCTTAAGGGACGCCATTCCTGGTGAGGACGAAAAAATGGTGTTGTGTGTCTTCCCTCGTTCCTTGCACAATACACATGTGCACAGACACATGCTTACATAAGCAAAATCAGTTTGTTTATGTGTCTGAATTCTGCTTTGGTGCCTTGAAATCAGGTTTACCAAGCCCCTCCAGGCCCCAGGGAAATGTTATATCGTCTATACGCAACATCCCCCCTACTGTACTTCTGACCTACTTACTTTCCGACATACTGCAATATCGGACCTTCGCCAGCTGTTAATTTTTGTATCATTCGAGGGTCCATAGTCGCAGCTGTAAAACCACATGCTATTAGGTAAGATGTGAGTATAGCGGATTTGGCGAAAGTCAGAAGTGGAGTATAGCAGATTTGCGTAGGTCGAAAAATACACCATCCCCTCCAGAGTCCAGCTACTCAGCAGACCTTCATTTGAAATATGACACTGCGTAAGTATAACACAGTACAAACTATAAAATAGGAGTGGCGGTTTAAGAAGAGGGCCCCGGGGGACGTCCACAGCCATTCCACAGCATATAGTATCTTTAATTTAAATTTTAAGAATTTTTTGAATTTTTTTACCTGAAAAACTCAAAAAGGGTAAAATTTAATATCTAAAGAGAAAGAATATATATTAGAGGGGAATTAAAGAATCTCTCGGTATGAATTTTTTCAGTCTCTTTCAGCCTGAAAAGGAGTTCAAAGTGTACAAATCATGTAAATGTTCACACATTATATGCAGTTGGGTACATTAATACAGTATGTTCCCTAGACTATCCATTTCAATTTCGAATTTTTTAAAGCTTTTAAATAAACTTTATAATGAATTAGGTGAATAAAAAACATCATTTGAGTTATAGTTATAATGGAAAATCATCGTTTGTATAAAGTGAAAGGTATAGAGTCTATGTGAAATGATTATTGATCAGTTATGAAACCAGCCTATTTCATAATTTGGTCTTTTTTAATATTAATTTGAGATTTTCTATAAAATGATATTCAAGGGCCCAAAAGGTTAAATAGCATAAATATGTGAAGTACACATGCAGTATGGAAACAGTACAACAAAATGGGGCCGTTTTACACTTTTTTCTAGTAAATTCCCCTCTAATATATAATCTATTCTCTTTGTCTAAAGATGAAAAAACTAGATTTTTAACTTAAATTACACATTTTGATTCATTAAGATAGATATTTTGCGCCTATTTTGCATTATGTTATCTGTATAAGTGCTTGGAAAGCTAGAGTGATAACCAAACAACTCTGAAATAAGAAGACGACTTTATAGCATCACTTAAGTGTACAAAGAAAATAGTTTTATAATATGACACTAATTAAATCATTAATTTAGTGAAATGGGTCTGTTTACATTGCACTATTGCTGTGTCCCATGCTCATTTGACAATATCAGACATAATTTGAGTTTAAAAGTCTAGTAGTCTTCATATTTCAATACTTCAGAGTTTTCTGGTTGTCATTGTATTTGCATCAAAACAAAAAAAGGAGGTATAACTGTATGAGATGTAGAGATTTGACTTCAAACTATAAATAAATATATTTCTGAAATTTTTGGAATCACGAATTTAGTCAATACTTATTTTTAATACAGGAGAAGTAAAGGATGTAAATGCCATGTAAAGATCAAGATAAAGGCTCAAGCATGAAAATCTTCAGTTTTCCCAAAACTAAAATTCGAAAAACTCCCCTGAAACCTTGAGGATGAGCACAAACAGCTTCTCCTAAACCTGCAGAGGCGCAACTAGCACTTTTGCTGGGGGGGGNGAAAAAAATTTTCAAAATAAAAATAACTTTTTAAGAGGTTGGTGTCGAAAAAAAGAAATTTTCAGTTGTTGCATTCAGATTTGGCTGTGTTCAATTCAAATCGTTTTTTTTCTTGTGTTTTTTAAAAATTTATGTTTTCAACAACTGTAAAATGAACATATGAGTCAATCAACTCTTTTCATGTGTGCGCGGAGCGCCAAAGAAAATTTGTACCCATGGTTTAATTACAGATATAATACAAGAAATAATCATTTATAAATTCTGAAGAAAAAAAAACATCAAAATACATATATATTTTTTATCATCTACGTTGAAAAAGGACAGATAATGTTACGTTTTCTCCTGAAGTTATTAAATTTATGATTGATCATTCTAACCAACATTCATAATCTTATTTCATTTTCGATTTTATAGAAGTTCTTTCAAAGAAGATAAACAGGTTACAGTTATCAATATGATAATCAGTTAGAAGTTTGCCAGGTTCAGTCTCAGAATGTTTTCTATATTTGGAACTGAGTTTTTGCCACAAACTCAAATATTCTAATCCCTAAATCTTTGCACCGAATGGTGAAAACCTTTGATATTTCAAACTTAGGTTATTTTACCAAAATAATTCAAAGTTTGAAATCTACGAGCTTGGGTTGCAAAGATAAAGGGGTTAAAAAATCAGAGTTTGTGGCAAAAATTTAATTCCTTTACGGAGAATTAAAATATACTTTAAAAGAAAAAATATCTTATGATTAAAAAGAACAATTCAAAAAATCTGTCCTTCAACGATGGAATATTCTAGGACTCTCGGATGCATATTTACAAAGTTGAACAGTTTGTAGTCTATTTAAACTAACAACACTAAACACAAATACAATACAGTTTGGAACCTTTTTACATTAAATGTTTACAATAGCCTTTAGCCAGGGAATAGGAATAAAGGGAAAGGAAATGGCGCTGGTCTGGCATGAGAAAGCCAGTCGCACTGCTTTGCAGACCAGTAGGCAGTACGATAACCTTACACACACTCTTCTGGTACAGTCAAGGAAATTGTAGAACAATGTCGTCAATTATAATTAAACTTGAATAACGAGTAGCTTATTGTAAACTTTAATCAAATTATATTCTTTGCATGAACATTTGGCTTATAGTGTTGACTTAAATATATAAATAATATATTACATGCATATTAAACTTATTTAAGTAAACAATTAACATATGTAAACAAATGTACTCTCCAAGACTGTACAGTGTACAAATACCGAGATTATTACGTACTGTATAAACCTACAGTATACACCTTTGGTACGGTATCCTTACACACGTACTCTTTTGGTACAGACACACAAACATGACGTTTTTTTAAATTATAACCATTATAGTAGAATACAATTTCTACAATAACTCTTTTGGTTTTTTATTATTCCTGACACCTACGGAAACTGAAATTCGCCAATCTTCCTTTTCATTCGGCAGGGGGGTGAGCCCCCCGGCCCTCTCAAACGTGCTGGGGGTGGGGGGCGCGCGCCCGGCCGACCCCACCTCCCTAGTTGCGCCTCTGTAAACCTGGCCATATATACTTTCAATTTGTCTCCATGTTACTTTTTGCTGTGCGGGTTCAATTATAATCTAATAAAAGAAGGGAAGAGGATAAGCTTCTCAAAATACAAAAATATTATTAAAACCCTTTCATTTTACAAGACAGGATAGAAAAAAATTCCCAAATAATTTATTACAGAAAGCAATAAATTTTTCTTTAATTTGAAGAAAAAATAATCCTTAATAATATTGGAAACAAAAATTCATTTTGTTGTCAATTTTCTCCCATTTTTCTCATCTTTCTTTAATTTTTCGTTTCCTTTTTATAATTTTCTCCTTTTTTGTCTCAGATAGTGTGCCCCCCCCCTGTGCCTCCCCTTCGGTGGTAAAAAGGGGGACACATGCCCCTTGCCCCCCCTAGTTACGGTCCTGATATCAGTCACATGCTTTATTTAAAAAATTTGATTTCTTCCATCTTTTTTCCTTTTTTTCCACTTTTCATTTCCTTCCTAATTCATTTTTCCTTCCCTTCTCTTCTTTATTGTTTCAGATGATGTGCCATCCCACCTCCTGGTGAAAAGAGGGGGAACGTACCCTAATTTGCCCCTCGCTACGGGCCTACCTCGCATGCTACAAATTAATAAACAAGAAGGCAACTGGGCATATACTTATTCATTATTATAATTTGTGGTGTTTTTGAAATCAAGGACGACAGATCCCGCGAACATGAAGATTTAACAATCACATGCGGCATTAGGCATGCGCTTCAAAAACTTCTAAATTCGTAATAATAATTAATACGATTCACTATTTTGCTCTACTTCATATTGTCGCGTCGAATTAATCGAAGTAAATTTAGAAAATTTTGTTTTTATAAATTTTTGTCTCGAAACAAATGCATTATTTTATTATTTATGTTTAAAGGAGTGTATTTATGTTTAGAATCAGTAAAAATGGCTAAACGTGTAGCGGGACGTGATTTGAATGACCAGAATTGGGATCAGGAAGAGGAAGCAGAGACTGCAGGACATTTTAAGAAGGTATTGTGTATAATGAGTGTGCAAAATTTGGCTAGCGACCCATGGTGATTTATAATACACCATCCCCTCTTACTCAATTCAATTCAGAGGGTCCGTCCAAGTATACGATTTTTGGACCCCCCCCCCCCTCCTATCAAATTTGTACATGACCACTCAATTTTCAGCTAAATTATTACTACTTATTTTTTTTACCATGTTAGGGTTAGGCTAGGATAAGAAAATTTCTGGGCCGAGCGCTACGACTAGGACACGCTAGGGGCCGAGCGACGCGGCTATGACAGGCTAGGGGCCCAGCGCTGCGTCTACATGACCTATGATAACTATATACAAAATTTCCAGCTGTTTATCTTTTTCTGAAAGATTATTTAATCCCCTGCCAACCCCCTCCCACTCCTTATCCCCCTAGAAGTTGGGTATGTTTACGTGGAGCGGTGCAGTTTTTAAGGTTTTATTCGCTGAATTTGAGAAACTGAATTATTTATAAGGATAATATTTAGGAGTAACAACATGAGGAAAGAAAAAGTTGCCTTTCATGTCCAATTCTTAATTATTAACACCCCCCCACCCCAAACACCTCCAAGTATGAAAATGGATGAAAAGGGTTTAACTCTTATAAATATATACCCCGGGGTGTATCTTACTGATTTTTCTTTCATTTGATTTTCCCGTATTTCGCTTTCTTTTAATTTCTCCGACTTTTCTCTTTTCTATAAACATTAAACAACCTCCTTTCCGGTGACTTAGTGTAAAGGGGGGAGGGTGTCCATAAGTACTTTTTTTAACAATCTTACAAGTTTGGAGTATATTCAGAATTGTGCACCTTAAATTCAAATCAGGAGGCGAGCTAGGTTATTGTTTATGGCTTGGTTATTTGGTGAGTTAATCTCTAGACCCCAATTAGGAGTATATTGAGAATATCTGCGAGTCTATCATTGCCACTAATAAGCCAATAATGATAGCGTCAATTAGATTTAATTTTATATATCCATTTTTCTGTAGGCCAATGATAAGGAGTTAATGGGTCGCGTGATCAAAACGGCCCGAAGGAGAAATGCTGTCGACGGAGGGGAGAAAAAGAACGTTTTCGCAGGATTCGGTGGATTTTCTGCATCCACTCCGGCTACCACGAACTCGTTCAGTTTTTTAGCTAAACCCGAAGCAACTGATTTGCCTAAAACTGACGCCAATGCTGCTGTATTTGGATCCGCTAATAAAAAAGATTCTGCTTCTCCGTTCTTATTCGGATCGGGCAATGCAGCGGAGCCCACCAAACCAGCCTTCGGTCAGTTTTCATTTGGTAAAAGCTCGCATGAGGAGAAACCATTAAGTTCGACCTTTACATCGTCGGAGAAGAAGCCAGCTGAGCCGAAGAATGATTTATTGGACATGTTTAAAGCTAAGTCCGGTTCCTGGTCTTGTGATGTTTGTATGATCTCGAACCCTGCAGATAAGATTAAATGTGCTGCTTGCGAAACTCCAAAACCTGGAGCAAAGCAGCCAGAATCAAACAGCTCCAAATCTAGTTTTGGTGACTCCGGAGGGTTTAAGTTTGGAAGCGGACATTCAGAATCTAGCCCGGCCGTTTTTGGAACAAAGTCTGGAGAAACCGGAGGAACTGGATTCGGAACATCTTTCGGTTCAAGCGCATCCTCTGATGCACCATCATCTGGATTTAAGTTTGGATCTTCCGCTGTGAAGGATAGTGAGAAGGAAAGTCCCAAGCCAGCTGGAGGGTTTAGTTTTGGAAGCGCCGAGAAAAGCAAGGACACATCTTCGTCAGGTTTTGTTTTTGGTGCTCCGGCCACTGAAAAATCAACAAGTTCCGTGTTTGCTTTCGGATCAAATTCTAATCCTAAACCTGCTGACGCTCCCGCTTTTGGAGCGAACGAATCATCTGCCAAATCCTCGTCATTTTCGTTCGGAAGTGGTTCTTCTACCCCGAGCTCTGAAAAAGTTAGCAAACCTGTTGGGTTTGCTTTTATGTCTAATTGTAAGGATACTACAGAACCCAAGTCCTCTAAAGCTGAGTTTAGTTTTGGATCAAAGTCTTCAGAAAGTGGCGCCACCGTCAATTTAAACGGAAAATCGTCCGAATTTGGAGAAAGTGTCTCTTCAACCCCTATTTTAGGGTCTGCAAAATCGACTGAAAGCTCGTTTGGAAATTCAAGTTCAAAGGACGGTGTAGAAAGTAATGAATATAATGAAGATTATTTGGCTCATTTGAAAGCTTTGAATCTTCAAGTTACGGAATGGATTAAGCGCCATGTTGAAGAAAATCCATTAGTTCTTCTGTCTCCGGTGTTTCTAGATTATGAAAAACATCTTAAGGTAATCTCTGAAAAATATCAAACAAAAACTCCTGCCAAGGAAAAATCCTCGGGTACAACCAGTTTTCAAATTTCCCCGAGTGTTAAAAGTCCAGTGAAACCTTCAGAGTCCATTAAACCATTCTCGTTCGCAGCGAATTCAGAAAACAAAACAGAACCAGCCAAATTTGCTTTCGGTTCAGGAGCAGTAACTAAACAGGGACACGCTTCATCTGGATTTTCATTTGGTTTGGCCTCGAAACCTGCTGGGGAAGGGTTTTCATTCGGTTCTGGTGGCGGCGGAGGATTTGCGACCCCTGCCCCATCCCAGCCGGTTTCCGCCACTCAGGAGGAGGAAGATGTGGATTCTCCGCCGGTTGTAGAAGTAAAACAGGTAGATAGAAATATTTAAAATTTATACTGCCTTCGTTTTGATGAATGATGCTTTATGAAATTTTCAAAGTTTTAAAACCAAATTAAAACTTCTTGTCAAAATAGATTAAAGCTGTCAATTTTGAAATGAAGAAATTTTTTATTACAATTGTTAACACTTCAGGTTGTTGAGGACGATGCACTGTATTCTCGTAAATGTAAACTGTTCTACAAGAAAGGTGATGAGTATATGGATAAAGGAGTTGGGATGCTTCATCTCAAATCTGCAGATAATGGTAAAACTCAGCTGTTGGTGAGAGCAGATACTAACCTGGGGAATATTCTTCTCAATATTCTTCTCAACCCAGATATCCCAACTACTAGGTAAGCTAGGAGGAGGAGGGGGGGGGGGGTATTTAAATGAAATCTGTATCTTTAACCTAAAAGCTTGTATTTAAGAAAAATTATTATTAAGGCTGATTTTCTGGAAAGTATGATCCAAAAATAGGAAAATATTTATCGTTCATCTTTTCCTTTTATGTTATACCATTGAGAAATTTTTCATGGTAAAATGTATCATATTTTATTAAGCTTGCAAAATTAATAATTACGAAACATGGATATTAAGCCTTAAAGCTTGAAATGCTTAAAAACGAACACCAAAAGTGTCCAAACTTAAATAGTTTTTTTATTTATAAGCTTTCAATCATGATTTAGTATTGTCTTTTCTCGATTAAGAGGTACGAATAGGACTTTCCTAAATCTACGATTCGATTTGGGTTGTTTGGGTTGGGTTGGGTTGGGTTGGATTTCATTTCATTTCATTTCATTTCATTTCATTTCATTTCATTTCATTTCATTTCATTCCTAGGGTTGGTAAGAACAACGTGATGTTGGTGTGTGTACCAAATCCTCCCATTGACACTAAGAATCCATCAAGTGTTCCAGTCCCCATGCTCATCAGGTATATCTAGAAGTAACTAATGCTGACAATTTTCGAATGGATGACTAAAGTCAACTTTTATCATGTGGAAGATCGGTTAAGAATTGTTCTAACTTCTAAGCTTTGAGATAATCAATTTAAAGTTTATTTATGATTTTTAAATTTCATTTACAATCTATTCAATTCAACGTACACACATCGGAATGTTGAGTTGTTCAGAGGGATCATATGTTTTTGATGCATGGATCCGATAAAAATTGAGATTAAGTTGCAAAAATGTCAATTTATTAGACTAACCCCCCCCCCTTTTTTTTCTTTTTTTTCGCACATTATATCGATATTACACAGATTATTTGGTAAATATCGATTATCGAAAGACAGATCGTTAACACTTGATTTGCTTCATACCTATTTTTTCATTACCTGGATCCACTTAGAAGGACCTGCCAAACCGTCCGTTGATCAGAACCCAAAAGTAAAAAAATATTGCGGATAAACTCTCTTTTTAAAGGTTTACGGGATCAATAATGATAAAACAAATCTGGTGTAAACATTACTAGAAGCAATTTTTATTAGATTTGGTCTCTAGAAAAGAAATAAGACTTTTCGTCTAATATAAGTCACGAGAAATTTTGTCGTAACATAATGCTCAGTGCACTGTTACGGATTCCAGAGGAAAAATAAAGTATAGTAAAAACCACAAAACCCTGGAATTGGAAGACGACTTCAAATAGTCAAATGAATATGAAACACAGCAATTGTGCAGTGTAAACAGACCCATTTCCCTGGAAAAGTGATTAAATCAGTGGTAAAATATTTGCTTTGTAAAACATCAAATAAACTTGTATTGCCTTAATGTCGTCTTCCTAATTCCACAGTTTTCTGGTTTCCACTGTATTTTAAACTCGATAATAGCTAAATAATGTTTTATAATCTTCATGATAAAAAACAATCTCAAGAACTGATGAGGGTCCACCCAGACCTAATTATATTTTCAATAAAATGTGGAACTAACATCTACTTTTTTTACTCTACAGATGTTTTGTCCATTATCATCACCGAATTTTGAAGCTAAATAATGAATTATTACAGGGTGAAGACTGGAGATGATGCTGATGATCTGAAGTCTAAAATTGATGAGTTGAAAGGGAAGAAGCATAGTTGAACGGAGCTAGGGGGCACCGAGATAGTTGTGTTATATGAATTGTTAACCTGACATACAGAAGGGTGAAAAGTTTTTTCTAATATTTTTCAATTAATTTTTCCAGCGAATCATTCCCAAATCTGAATTAATTTTCTTCATTGCTGGTTTATCAATTGCGATCTGTTATTTATTGAATTGCGTTCAACTCCAAAGAAGATTCCGAAGAAATCCGGATACAGACAATTGATTAATCAATATTGAACGGTTAGCATCAGAACGAATGAGTCGAAGTTTGATTCACTCCCGGTTTCGGTTCATTGTATTAATTTATTCACCCTTCTCATATATCCTCAACACAATTATTTGACAATATTTTGTACAAATTACAAAACATTAAAACAGTTATTTGATTCAAGAATTTATTTTTCATGTTTGAGTTTGTTGATTATATTCGTGGCTTATTTATTTGAGTATTCTCACCAAAACGGAGAAGAGAATTATTATCAAATTAAAACTATAAAATGCAAGATTTCTTTTTATTTTGAAGAATTTTCTATCAGATTTATTTTATTATTTAAATTTCCTCTCATAAAAGAAGCATTTATCATGTAAATTTTTCTCTCGCATTTTAGACCAATTATTTTTTCACAAAAGCTTCAAATTTTTCAATATGACTTTTTTCATCGTTTAATGTTAAAGCAATCTTTGTTAGTAAACGGAGGAAAATTAGATGTTCTACCAGTCACAAGAATTAGCTTTATGTTGTAAATAAATATATTTTTTTAAAAACAAATTTGTTTGTTTAAAAGCTACTTATACTATATAAGGGCATTTGGCGTGTACAGAAAGATAATCCAGTGGACAAGTCCAGGGGGAGGGGGAGGGGTGTCTTAATTTGCACTAAATTGGCCATGGTCCACTTCACTGTTTTCCGGGGAGGGGGTGGGGGCCTTCCTCGATAGCGCCTTTAATGGTTTTACAACTTTTTAGTCTTGCTAAGAGTTCTTGTTGAAGAAAATGTCGACGATATACAGGGTGTCCCACATCATATTAGATCGTCAATCGGTCTAAATTACGATTTTTGGGACTAATCGGAAAATTTAAGAAGAATGAATCATTTTGAAAAATTGAATAAGGTTAATATAAGAATTTTCTTGAGGAAAATGATAGGTTTTTCGAGTATTATGGGTTTATTTTGGTGTTGAAACTTGGAAATAATCTAATATGATATGGGACGCTCTGTACAGTATATCTTGAAACGCCCTATTCTTCGTGAGTTTTACTAGTAAATTTGAACATCCCTATAGAAAGATGTGATAAGACATATTGCCGCGTCTCTCCCTCAATGTCTCACCTTCGCCTTATCTCGGGCAGAGAGTGAGAATGAAGTCCAATTGAACAGAAAAATGTCCAGTCTTGTTCGTCAAATGATTAGACCCATCAGGGTCGGTTTACATCATAAATCTTCAATAATTTTCCAGCAAATCCAACCCTTTCCTGTCCAAGGTTTAATATCTATCCTACCCCTTCACACTTCAGCAGTAGTGGAGAGAGCTAGGCAGTCCACCAGATTAAGGAAAAGGAAGGTTTATATGGATAATAAGAAAAAGAAAGAGGAAAGATTGAGAAAGAACCCCCCACCAATACCTCATAAAGTTCAGCTTATGTTGAAAGCTAAAGGATTTGGTTCTAAGCCAATTGATTGGAGAGCGAGGGATGAGAAACCTTTCCCCTTTGATGATACTTGGGATGAACAATGGTTTACTTGGAGACGTCTTTCTGTTCCAGAGGTATATTTTACTAAATTATATTTTGTTATTTAAAAAAAATACCGGCCATTTTTACTTGCATGAAGAACGAAAAATAAAAACACTATTTTTTATTACATCTTGAATTTTCTTCTAGGTTAAACAAACCAGTTTCAAATCCTCCTCCAATAAACGATATCTTAATCTGCAAACAATTCGTTAAACCTTTTTCACTTTCGTGGGTTTAACAGAAAATCCGAAAGATCAAGTTTTCTAGTCTGGTATCTAATGATCAATTTTTTTAAACTCATCTTTTCTTAGAGTTGTTAAGTTTTGCTAGAATTAAAGGAATAACAAAATTCTCAAAAAAATCTGTGACATCGTCAAATATTTTTAACCAAGTAAATATTTATTTTCTTTTCAAGGCTCTAAGCTGTTTACGCGAACACTACCATCCAACCCAGTTAGATAATCCTAATGGTATCGTGCTCGCTCGCATAGAAATTGATATGTCCGCCTCAAGGAAAGAAAAGTAAGTATTTTTGATGGAAATTATTTTGTCAGTTAATCTACTTTTTAAGATATTTAATAACACGCTTTTATTTTCTAGATATATCGAGGCGTTTACCAAGATGGTTCCTCTTTACAACGCCTTCGAGCGAGGAGTTTCGGAAAAAATGATTTTAGCGTTTGCCAAGAACGAAGAATCACTGGATGCTGCTCGAAATGCTGGAGCAACGAAGGTTGGAGGATTAGATCTAATCGAAGATATTTCTAAGGTAAGGAATAAAAAAATTATAAACGCCTTTCAAATATGAATTTAGATTTATTTTAGGGAAAAGTTGAAGTGATCGATTATGACTATTTCTTAGCTCACGACGATATCTCGCTTGAATTGAGACCTCTTTTGGGAGTTCTGAGGGAAAAGTTTCCAAAGAAAACGCTTGGAACCATCGGGACAGATTTGGAGAAAATGGTGAAAACCTTCAAGAATGGACAGTTGGTCGAGGTTAAGAAACCAAAGTCTACTCTGGGATATAATGACGATCCTGCCTTTGGATATTGCGAGGCACAGGTTGGACGTCTGGGAATGCCGGACGATCAAATTTTCGAAAACTTTACGAATATTCTCGAGTCTTTGAGAGAATCTGCTCCCAAACGTTCCGGAGGATTTATTACTCGAGTTCAGTTCTACATGGACGGATATCTTAAAAGCAAATTTTCTGTTCACCACGATCTTATCGATGACGCCAAGTATAAAGCGCAGATTAAAAATCTTAACGCCGTTAATCAATAATTATTGAATTTCAGAAATAATGTATCGTGCGGCGCATAAACTACTTTGTAGTCATCGTACAACCCCGTTCATACCGGTCCTTAAACAATCTGAGCTTCTGTACAGTCCAGTCTACCCTCATCCTGCACTTGTCAATCATTATGCAACAGATCCTAATCGAAGACCGGGGTTTTTTGAATCCTTACTGGACAATTTAAAGCAAGAATACTCTAAAAGTAAAGAAATGAAAGAAAGTTTAGAAAAGTTTCGAGAAGAAGCAAAGAAATTAGAAGAATCGGATGCATTAAAGGAAGCGCGGAGAAAATTTATGAATATTGAGGGAGAGACAGCTAAATCTAAGAATGTTTTTAGGAAAGTTCAAACTGACAATAGTATTGATTTATGATAAAACTTTTTCACTCTCGCCTAAATTGAATTATCAAATCGAAAAAGTTCTTTTTATGAAATTTAAGATTGAATTGTATGTAGGGACCAGATAACTGATTTATCTGGTAAAATCAAGGGTTCTGTTGATGATTTATCCAAAAATGAAGCCTGGAAGAAAGCGTCTGAGTTTACCGAGAATTTGGGTAAGAGTACAACTAAAGCAGGAGAGAGCCTAGGCAAAGCTGCAGAAAATTTGAGCAGATCAAATGCATTTAAAACCGCTACTTCAGCTGCTTCTAACTTAAAGTAAGTTTATCTTTAAATAATAAAGATTTTTTCAATCAAAAATTGTTTTATTTGATNTGTTTAACGATTTAATAATGATTTTCTTTTTTCTTTAATTATTAAATTATAAAATAATAATGAATCTTCAGATTAAAGTTTTGGTTGGAAATTAAAAATTGGACCTTTTAATTGGGAGAGTTGGGGTAAATAATAAAAAATAGAACTTATTTTTACCAATTGTCTTAATTTCTATGAAAAAACGCATGTTTTGTTTTGTAGGGAGGAGTTGGAAGGACAATCTCTTGGAGGTCGTGTATATAGAGCTCCAGCTGTATTAAGGTAATCAACAACTACAAGTCATGGAATTGAAATAAAAGGAATAGAAATGGCACTGATCTGGCATGAGAAAGCCAGTCCCTATTCTTGATAGACGGGTTCTCTATTGTAGGGCATGCTCACGATCACTCAGCTATTTAAAACCTAGTCAAAGAAAAAGCAGAACAATGTCGTTATTCAAAATTAAGCTCGAATCACGAATAGTTTATTATAAATTTTACTCAAACTACTCAATATTCTTCTCAACCCAGATATCCCAACTACTAGGTAAGCTAGGAGGAGGAGGGGGGGGGGGGTATTTAAATGAAATCTGTATCTTTAACCTAAAAGCTTGTATTTAAGAAAAATTATTATTAAGGCTGATTTTCTGGAAAGTATGATCCAAAAATAGGAAAATATNAAATAATTCGCGGATTTTCACAAAAAATTTCGTGGATTTTCAAAATTTTAACAAATTTAATGAAGATTGAATTTTGATTGAGACAAATATTTAAAATTTCAATCATTCATAAACCTTCCATGGAGTCCCTAGATATCCCACAAAAAATTTGGGCCCGATCGGTTCAGCCGTTTTGACGTTTATTGGATACAAACAGACAGACAAGCCAAATTTATTTATAGATGGTATTTTGTGCTTTAAAATTTCACTTATAGTGTTGGCTTCAATATATATACATATATATTAAACTTTTTTTATTAAACAATTATCAATACACAAATGTTCCCTCATAGACTTTACAAATGCAGTGCAGTATAAATATTTGGCTCCTTATCGGTTATATATCAAGTCTTAACAGACGCAAAATTTTTAGGTCACACAATTATGACGTTTCCGCCCACTGCTTCAAGTCCAAAACAATTATTTGGTCAATACATTTTTAAATGATCATTTACTAACTATTTTTTTTGCCAAATGGCAAATGTTTTAAGAAATTAAGTCTTAAATGTATATTTTCTCTTATGAACATTTTCCTAATACAGTGGTAGCCAGAATTTTATTATTTACAAGCAATTGACTTCAAAAATGGTAAACAAATTTTGAGATATATCAGTAATAACGATTACAAATTAACAAAATTCAAGTGAAATTTCCTTATTAAACGGAAGAATGAAGACGACTTTTATTCTAATAATCCATGAATTAATCAACTAATCAATTTAAGATGAAAGCAGCCTGTCATCTATACAAGTTATAAACTTGATTTCTAACCACTAACCAACAAAGATTCTTCAGAGATAGTTTTGCAATACTCAAATGTTTAATATTTTTTTTTACATATTTACCAGTTCAGTACCCATTCTAACTATTTAAATATAATAAATATATACTATATAGGGCGTATTCTCAAAACATGTCTGCCTCATCCTTCATCAGGGTCATATTTAAAGTAGAGAGAAGATTTAGAATCATAACATCAAATGTTCTTCATCTTTTTAACGTTCAAAGCATTTTAACGAAGCTGTTACAAATCGTGTTCACAGCTAAATGTTAGTTTTTACTTTTCTCAACAAATAATTATATGGCGATAAAATAATGAATGTATCAACTTCCTAACTTCTAGTGAATGGATGGAATTATCTAATTTATAGGATTTTTTTATATTTCCAGAACTATTAGTTCACTATAATATTCGATTCGATTCGACAAAACCAGCAATATGGAGATTCTTAAGTCCCTAAAACCGATCAAGTCCTATTATGGTTCCGCTTTATTAACGTTCATGCCAAAATATTTATAAATTTATTTTTAGAAAACGTAATGAATGGGAGTACTCTAAAGACGATAAACCAATTGAAGCGGATTCCGAAACCATTGGAGTTGAACTTCACAAGGACTCCAGGTTCTCACAGAGCTGGCAGAACTTTAAGGATAAAAATCCGATGGTGAACAAGTTTGTGGATTACAGGTATGATGCAGAAAAACATTCATAACAGAAGTTTTCTTCTCATCATGGGGTTTATGATATGGTTTGTCAAATACTCGACCCCCCTTAAAAAATCATTACTCACTGATAGTGAAAAAAAATGATTTTAAGTGAATACATTTTTTCACAATTTTTCCTCCCTCTTAGTTTATCTTATATATTCAACCTGATCTTTATCCCAGACATTCTATCTGTTGTATAATTTTTAAAAAATATTATATTTTAGAGTTCGGTTTGAGGAGAGTGACAATGCTATTGTCCGATCAGCTCGTCTTCTCACAGACAAGGTTCAGGACATGTTCGGGTTCATCTTCACCAGGACGGAACTCTCCGAGGTCCTCACAGAGATCGTTAAAATGGATCCAAACTTTGACAAGGAACAGTTTCTAAAGGATTGTGAGAACGATTTTATCCCTAATATTCTGGAGGCCATGACACGAGGTGACCTCGAGGTTCTGGAGGACTGGTGTTACGAGGCCCCTTTTAATATCCTAGCTACACCAATACGACAAGCTAAACAGATGGGATACATGATTTCATCTAAGGTAATTTTTAAAAAGGAAATATTCCAGGATAAACTCAATTTAGGAGAAGGTGTAAATGAGAGATAACACCTTAGATGATGAGCATAAATGCAGGGTGGCCAAAATGTACGGATTGTACGGATTGTACAGATTGATTTTTTTTTTAACCCTAAAATTGTACGGATTGTACGGATTTGTTTTCAAATTGTACGGATTGTACGGATTTTTATCCTGGAAAATACACCGTTTTTTTAAATTTTCACTCATTTCAGCAAATTTTTCATGAAAATAAAAAAAAAATCGTCAAAATGAAGTTAGTTTAACTTATTTTCTGCATTCTAAATAATGTTAGATTGCTAAATGTTTCATTTGACAATCAAAATTCATTTATAATTTTCGAGATATGTCCAAGAAGTGTTTATTTGAGAATATGTTCCATAAGTACTTATTTGATTGCTTATTCAAGAAGATGTTCCAGTATCCTGTACCCAGTATCCTGTACCCAGTATCCTGTTCCCAGTATCCTGTACCCAGTATCCTGTACCCAGTATCCTGTACCCAGTATCATGTACCCAGTATCATGTACCCAGTATCATGTACCCAGTATCATGTACCCAGTATCATGTACCCAGTATCATGTACCCAGTATCATGTACCCAGTATCATGTACCCAGTATCATGTACCCAGTATCATGTACCCAGTATCATGTACCCAGTATCATGTACCCAGTATCATGTACCCAGTATCATGTACCCAGTATCATGTACCCAGTATCATGTACCCAGTATCATGTACCCAGTATCATGTACCCAGTATCATGTACCCAGTATCATGTACCCAGTATCATGTACCCAGTATCATGTACCCAGTATCATGTACCCAGTATCATGTACCCAGTATCATGTACCCAGTATCATGTACCCAGTATCATGTACCCAGTATCATGTACCCAGTATCATGTACCCAGTATCATGTACCCAGTATCATGTACCCAGTATCATGTACCCAGTATCATGTACCCAGTATCATGTACCCAGTATCATGTACCCAGTATCATGTACCCAGTATCATGTACCCAGTATCATGTACCCAGTATCATGTACCCAGTATCATGTACCCAGTATCATGTACCCAGTATCATGTACCCAGTATCATGTACCCAGTATCATGTACCCAGTATCATGTACCCAGTATCATGTACCCAGTATCATGTACCCAGTATCATGTACCCAGTATCATGTACCCAGTATCATGTACCCAGTATCATGTACCCAGTATCATGTACCCAGTATCATGTACCCAGTATCATGTACCCAGTATCATGTACCCAGTATCATGTACCCAGTATCATGTACCCAGTATCATGTACCCAGTATCATGTACCCAGTATCATGTACCCAGTATCATGTACCCAGTATCATGTACCCAGTATCCAGTATCCAGTATCCTGTATCCTGTATCATGTACCCTGTATCATGTATCCAGTATCCAGTATCATGCACCTAGTATCATGTACCCAGTATTTAGTTTGTATATATGTATAAAGCCAATTTTTTACAGATTGATTCTTGCTGAAGAAGTTTAAACCCTCTTACATCAACTGAACACAAAAGACAATGAATGAAAAATTGAATTTTAATGTGTTTTTTTCAAAAATGGGATTTTTTTCGAAAACTGTACTGATTGTACAGATTTTTAAAAAAATGTACGGATTTTTAAAAAAATGTACGGATTGGTTTAAAAAAATGTACGGATTGTACGGATTTTTTAAAAAAAATTGTACGGATTGTACGGATTGTTTTTCGAAAATTGTACGGATTGTACGGATTTCTTCTGAAAATGTACGGATTTTTTTACGGATGTGTTCAAAAAAGTTTTGGCCACCCTGTAAATGTAGCGTTGGTGCTTTAAAATCAATCCCAGGGTTTAATTTTCCAAGATAACTTGTAATATCAAACTTAAATCTTAAAGGTTTTATTAACAATTATATTTCTAGTTTGCTATTTAATTTATTAAGTGATAACTAAATCTAATGTAACATTGCATTGTGTTTACTGATAATTTTCCAACATAATTTTCTTGACATGACATCATTTTAAGTGAACCTCCTTTTAAAATGAGTAGCATGTTTGATTCTCGGTGGTACCCTTTAAACATCTTTTTGAGTAACAATAGGAAGGTTTTGGCTTTTCCATCGAAAAGTGTAAAATTTTTACATTTCCTCATTGTCGCTGCAGCATAGATCCCAAAGTCAATTTTACCGAGAAACTAAAATGAAAAGGATCAATTTTCAGATAGAATAATAAGGATCTCTCATTCATTCTTGATCAGACTAAATTTGAAGGTTACTGTTGTCATTTTTATATCCATGAGATTTTTACACGCAACTTTTTCCCACTGTATTGTGTTCAGGTACTTGATATTGATAACCAAGTATATCCCCCTGTATTGTGTCCAGGTACTTGATATTGATAACCAAGTATATCCCCCCTGTATTGTGTCCAGGTACTTGATAATGATAACCAAGTATATCCCCCTGTATTGTGTCCAGGTACTTGATATTGATAACCAAGTATATCCCCCCTGTATTGTGTCCAGGTACTTTATATTGATAACCAAGTATAGTAGATGGACGTCGTAAATAATTTGGTATGGGTACACATGAACTTAGAACATTAATTTTTATAAAATTATTAAATCAATGTATTATTAATGTTTGATGTAATATATAAATATGTCGGTGTTAATGTGAAAGTAACGGAAAATGTTCACATGGAAATCACATCAAAACTTGAAAGTTGTTCTCCAAATTTTTTGTTTGATTTGATTGATGTTATATTTATGAGCGTTTTATTTTTATTTTGGAACGGATTGTTGTAAGGCTTTTGATTTTAATCACACACTGATCTATAATTTTTCGTTAATCTATGCTATTACATAAGAAACTGCAGATACCAACTATTAAACCCTTCAAATCAATAAAATTTACAAAAAAGTCT
This sequence comes from Eurytemora carolleeae, assembly GCF_000591075.1. Lineage (NCBI taxonomy): Eukaryota > Metazoa > Arthropoda > Copepoda > Calanoida > Temoridae > Eurytemora > Eurytemora carolleeae. Next base: position 229,836 of record NW_019396028.1, read on the forward strand.
ATCACAACTTTATTTATTGTAGGTAATGCGGGTAACCTATGTGTGGGTAATGTGTCGGGATCAGACTGAACTAAACCCTCGAGCAGCCTGGAGATTACTAGATTTATCTGCTCAGAGTCAAGAACAGTATATGTAGAATACATACAGTTTAAACACAACAAATGCAAGCGGGCTCATATGATTTCACAAATCCCTGAAAAGTGCAAACCAGCTTTTTTAGAGCTATCAACCCAAAATTAACCAGTTAGCGAAAAATCTCTGCTTATCCAAATATTTTAGCGTAGAAGGGCCGGGATTTATTATGAAATCGGAACTTTTTTTGGCTAACTAATATTGAGATCGATACATTTTTTCCTTGTTGAAGTGGTTCTGAACCTTGACCTGGTTTCAGAAATAAAAATGGCTGATGATAACAGTGGCAGAAGACTCCAGCAGGCCCAGCAGCAGGTTGGGGAAGTCGTTGACATCATGCGGGTCAACGTAGAGAAGGTAAACTTGGTTGACATTTCGGTCTTTTTTGAGAAAGTATTTATGACTAAAAATCAGGGGGGGGGGTAGAAAATGGTTGAAATATAATTAAGCATTTTGTAAATTTAGGTTTTAGAGAGGGATTCTAAACTTTCCGAGTTGGACCAGAGAGCGGATACTCTGCAGGAGGGTGCTAGTCAGTTCCAAACTCAGGTTCTTAGATAATTTATCCCAAACACGATATTGCTAATTCCTAAGAAGTCCTTAAAGTATAACGTCCTGAAAAGGAAAGTTCCTGAAATNAGTGCTCATCCTCCCTACTCCCTAGCTTTTCCTAGCCGCAGCACTCGTCTCCCCTGCAGTCTGCGGCTTTTAAAAAGGTCTAACCCAACCTGGAACATAGAAAAATGCAAATACTTGATTTTTATTTGTCTTTTAGGATTTTGTCAGTTACAAATTAAACTTTTATAAATGTTCATAAATTAACTATAAAAACTAAAATTGGCTTTAAAACTTTTTTATTTCACAGAATTAACATGGTCAAGGTAAGATCTTAGAGATAATATCAGTTTTTAAAATAACCGCACTATTAAAACTGTATTTTTTTTTTTAATATTCTTGTATTGTATTATTCAATTAGTGAGGTTATTCTAAAAAAAAAATTAGATAGTAGATATCTGATCTCTTTTTTTCACTGCCGATCTAGACCTTGGCGTTTAAAAAAAAATGTATCGTATTTAGTTAAGTGTTTTTCGTTTGCTTTACATTCTTCTCTTTTATTTTAAGTAGCTAGTGTAGTTTTATTTCTCATAGTCTAGTTTAGGGAAAATCATATAGAACTTTTTCACATACTTTCTGCCATTAATAGATCTTGGGATTTATAAAGAACAAGTGTTCACCCATCACCTTAACTTTTGCCTTTTATTTAAACTAGGCTATCTTCTATTTCAACTTTTAATTGTGGCTTTATCTGTGAGCACTGAGCATCTTCCCTTTAGTGTAAAACAAAAACAAAAAAGTTTGTGGATTTCATAATATTTTTTTGCGCATTTTCAATATTATACAAAAATAAAAATCTTTTAAGCACAAATTTTTAAAATTTTGATCTTACATGAACCTTCCCTGGGGTAACGTGAGGTCCCACACAAAATTTGAGCCCGATAGGTTCAGCTGTTTTGACGTTTATTGGATACAGACAAACACCCAGACAAAAAGCTAAATTTATATAGACAAGGCTAACTTTTAAGCACGAATTTTTTTAATTTTATCATTCATAAAACCTGGGGTCACGCGAGATCCCACAAAAAAATTGGGCCCGATCGGTTCAGCCGTTTTGACGTTTATTGGATACAAACCGACAGACAAGCCAATTTTTTATATATAGAATACCAATGTTTTCTTTTCTTGCACTCGTTAATAATGAATAAATGTATGATAATTCGAACAAAAATTATTAAAGAAAAGATAAACGAATATTGAAAATTGATGAATTTTTATTGAAACGTTTTTTTATCTGTATACATTCGAAATTCGTTATCAGTAACACTAGCAGAAAAAATGAAGAAAAATTCCTGATAGTATAATCTTTTATAAATTATTTTCCTATATTTACAAATTGTTGAGTATAGACGTGTCTTAAGTGCCTTTTTTTTTGTTGCTAAACTAGGCTTTGGTATATTATTTATGTTTTGAGCTTGTTGAATGTTAATAGCTTAAAATAATTATTTTACCGCCTCGCTTTATATTGAAGAATAATATTCAATGAGGGGATGTGATATTCATTTTCCTGTCCAGGCTACTAAACTGAAGAGGAAGTACTGGTGGCAGAACATCAAGATGATGATCATCATCGGGGTCATCGTAGCGGTCATCCTGCTCATCATCATCATCTACGCCTCGACCGGGTATTTCAGATTTTTCTACTTCTTAGAAGTTATAACTCTCCGTGAAATATTTTTTTTTCAACGCCGGTTTTGCTATGAATTTTTTGCATGTTTCAAAGAATTTCTGTAGATTGGACCAACGCAAAATATTTAAAGGGACTGTAAGCGTAATTACAAGTGACCCTTTATGCAAAGAGGACAATGTCATTCACTACGGTATCCTTGAAACCTTTGACTGTTCGTCTTGTAGGGATATCTTTTTAAACATATCGAAACCTGCGGCTTGAATTCCTCTAAAACGCGACTGTACGCTGTGTTCAAGTTCAGTTCGTTCAGTCAGAACTCAAACAGTTGATCTGTTACTTGCGTAACTCGAAAGTAGATCGACTTGTTTTACCATAATAGCGTTTTCAAACATTCAAAAGTATTTTTTTCACTTAAAGAAAGGACCTATTGACATTTCTTAAATATAGAACAGCCTGCAAACAAAGTGTCCATTAACTAAAAGTGTTTCAGTAGATTAATAGTGATCTATCTAACATTCATGATCAGTCAAGTGCTTAGGATCCATTTAATTTTGATGCGGATCCGGATCCAGGTCATTTCTTTAAGATTTACGGAATTTTTTTAACATAATAATTTCAAGTTTTTTGTCTTATTTTTTTTCTCGCTTATTTTTATACTCTTGATGAACCATTCAGAAATGAGAATATCTCTCTTTTTTCAGTTCATATTTGGGTTTTGGAGTAAAAAAGTTTTTTTGCAGTGTTTGGTTGATATTTTACCCCTTGGATCCGGATCCGTGGATCCGTATATTTTTGCGGATCCGGATCCAGGAAGTAAAAATCTTGCGGATCCGGATCCAAAGCACTGGTTTAAAGCGTACCGTTGTGAATCCGGGATGGAAGGTAACTTGAAATTGGGCCGTTACCAGGGGGTGCAATGACGAATTTGCAGCCCCCCTTTTAGATAGGCTGTTTGGTATAATCTTTTCTTGAAAAATTGAGATATTAGCATTAAAAGTTTTCTCGTATTCTCGTATTGTGTTAATGCTATGTCGGAACAATTCTTTACTAAAGCTGTCCCTTCGGACCAACCAAATTAAATATTCTTTAAAAAAGATTTGTCCTGAGGTAAGATTTTCTGATTGAACTGATGTTGTTCTTTCGCATAGATATACACACATAAAAAGTACTAAATATGTTCCAGTATTATCATAAAATTCAATTATTTTAAATTTTGCAGAAACTTTTGCCTCAGTTTCAATATTTTGTCCAGACAGTTCAAAATCAGTGAACGTAATATCAAAATTACCAACATTTTCTGTTATACAATATTGTAAAATTTGAACTAAAAACTATATTTTAAAAATTTTCCTTGTGCCATATCATGCAAAACATCAAATTCAGGTAAAACTGAATTTTCACCGCAACATTCTGTTCAAGCTTAAATTATACCTAGTGTTGTCAGATTAGAAAACTTCTTGCATAACATAAAATTCTAGCTAAAATTACTCGATTTTACACAAAAATTTTCTATGCAGAGAGGCTCTGCCCCCCCTGCATCCTCCCGCCTCGTTCACTTCGTTTCACTAGTTGCTCCTAGGCCCATCCATACTACAACACCCCTCTTTGCATCCCCCCTTGGGGAAATCCTGGTTACGGGCCTGCTCGAAATTGTGCTTTAAGTCCCTTAAATATATTTTCCTAATAATTAATCAGAATCATTTCGCTCAATTCCGTTGACAATACGTCTCAATCGATCATTAGTCCAATTCACATGACACCACAAATACAGACAAATTAAAAACTTGTTTTTCAAAAGAAGTTAGAGAGTGCATATGTTAGATGGTGTATCTTTCGACCTACGCCAAATCCGCAATACTTCACATCCGACCTACTAGCACGTGGTTTTACAGCTCCTATATGGACTTGTGGCCGCAGCGGCCGGCCCCCTAGCCTGTCCTAGGCGCGGCGCTCGGCCCCCTAGAATTTTCTTAACCTAACCTAACCCTCAAATAATACAAAAATAAACAGCTGGCGTAGGTCCGATATTGCAGTAGGTCGGAAAGTTAGTAGGTCAGAAGTTCAGTGGGGGGGATGTTGCGTATAGACGATGTAACAATACCGAAAATTAGTGAAAGATTAAATTAAACTTTAGGTTAATAAAAAAAGAAGATCATGCATTGATCTCCATATCCACAATTTAAAAGTTTACAGCTCTTGACCTATTGTATAAACCGAAGAATATTATTAACTATTTATTTGTAGAGGAAGCAGTGCTCCTGAGGTTGTAACTACTACTGAGACTCCAGCTATAGATGGATAGATAGCTAATCAGAACTCCAGTTCCTACTAACAAAGGCCTCATCCTTACTCCGTCGTAGCATCTACACACCCCTTCTGCTCCTCATCCTACTCCTTTCCTCGAACCTTGCACATCTCCTTTTTCTGCCTTCCATCTCCATTAGACCCTACTTCATTATCTCCCACCAATTCCCCTGTCACCTTATCATCCTGTCTTGTAGTTTACTGGACATCTTAAACATCAATATTTACATGATGTATATTGTATATTGTATATCCAATATTAGATATCCTGCGTATATGATATATTTTATTTTTATAGGATGCATTGGAAATGTGTTTTTATTTAGTAATTTTGATAATATGCGAATCCAAAATTGATATATTGTGATAACCCGTGATTTTTTTGTTATTTCACCAAAAAAAATTTTTCCATCTGAACAGGCTTTCAACTAAATAATTTTAAACATTTAATTTACTGGGCGACTGGAACAAAATTAACTTTGAATAATTGTAAAGGTGTTAATTTTAGAATATTTAATCGAAAAATTTTATCTAAGATTTTGCAGGAAAAATAAACAATTATAACATGATTTTGATTTGTGAAAAATTCAGTATTTTTAAAACATTAATTTAGTTTGCTACTTTCAGTAAATTCAGTATTTTTAAAACATGTTATTGGTATTTTCAGACAAAACAATGTTGAGAAAAGATGAAAATCTGCAGTAGTATACTCGTGACTCTCCTCTGGATAGGTGTGTTTAACGATTTAATAATGATTTTCTTTTTTCTTCAACTTTTTTCCATCTTTGGAAAGAGAATCCCATTTTTCAATATATCACTAAATTGTTTTATCTTCTGACGTGGCAATTTTTTTCACAACTTTATTTTAGAATTTAGAGATCAAGAAAATAAACGAATCCGGTTTTGTTAAACCGATGTTCTTGGTCAAATAATCGAAAAAGTGGTTAAAAAAATGTTGGGATAAAGTTCACTAAGATTTTCAAAAAAACCAACTCCTTTTTAGAAATGATGAATTAGATCCTAACCAGTTAAATATGTTCAGTTGGTTCGTTTTTTGCACAGATTATCTTTCAGGCTCAAAATGTGGCAAAATATAAGAAAAACCAATGTTTAAAAAAAATTATTCTTATCAATTGCTTTTCCTACACTAAGTAAATTTTTGACCCTGACAGAAAATATATGAAAAATTGATCCAAAAACGAATGAATTTTAACGATCGTTTTCGATCGGTTTTCCATTTTTATTAGAATAAGGATATTGCAAAGTTTTATAAAAGCAAACTATAAAAAAATACAGGTTTGAAATTTTGGAAATAATATTAAATGAATGAATGAATATGTTTAGGTTCTGCTTGTGTTAAAGGAGAATATGTGGTGGAATCTGTTCAAGATAAGGTACATTCATGTTAAATTAACATTTTGCGGGTACAAACACGATTAAAGGGACTGTAAGCGTGATTTCAAGCTCAAGTAAGCCTCCATGCAAAGATGGCAAATCACGATTCACAATGGTGTCCTTAAAACCTTAATCAGTTCAAGGTTGTCAGACTTATTTCCAATATTCGACACAAACGCTTTTAGTTGTTTCCACTTTGCTTGCAAGGTTAAAACTATCAATATTCACTTTGTAAGCCTCTCAAAAATGTGTTCTTTTTAATTCTTGTAAACCACTTTAAAGTAAAATATTTGGTTATGTCAATGTCAAGTTACACAAGTAACGCAACAGCTGCGTTTTGAGTTACACAGAGTACCCCGCATTTTACAAGGATTCAAGTGGTTTTCTTGATACTCTCAGAGTGCTCTCTACTCTATGAACAGTCAAAGGTTTAAAGGTTACCGTTGTAAATCGGGTATTGTCCTCTTTGCATGGAGGGTCACTTGAAATTATGCTAACAGCGTCTTTAATAACATCGGTTAATTAGTAGATACAAATTATCATCTCTGATAATTTTCAAGGCATTCTGGGGTTTTAGGGTGAAATACATGTTTAGTGCAATAGTTCTAACAGGAAACAAATCAAATTAGAAATTTCTAATTTATAGATTACGGGGTTGTCCGTATCAAGGGGTGAGGATGAAAAATTGGACATCGTAAGGCAAATCTTTTTCTCCATACTCTATCTAAAAAAATTTATTTTTTTCCTTAAAAACATTTATTTCCCCCAATTCAGCAAAATAAACCCTTAAATAAAATTTTACCGCTTCACGCAATTATTTTCAAACAGGTGTGGGAAGAATGATTTTTCAAGAAATAAGGCTCCCTCTCGTCTTCTGAAGGATTAATACATTCCTTTAGGACCTTAGTTGCTTCAGCAAGGATACCAGCAAATTAAAGAACAAAGAACTTATCCTTAAACCTTAAAAATTGTCGAGATATCGAGATCAAGTATTGTAGCGTTGTAGCACACTGAAGTTTTGTTCATTTTATCCTGTTCAGTTTTCTCTTATAATAATTTTATCTTATTGTGTAGGTTGAGGGAGGAGAATACAACTATTATACTTTAAACCAACCTGGCAATATTATCCTGGTCCTATCCTCTACCCTGGGGGATGCGGATATTTATGTATCCTCGGAGATTGCCAAACCCAGCTATAGGTTTGAGGAGCATAATTTGAGTTCAGCAACATGTGGAGAGGATAAAATTGAGATATCGTCCTACGCTCTCCGTCCTGTTCATATAGCTATATACGGACATCCTAGGTTCCCTGTCTCCGAGTACACTATGGAGGTCACACTTGGAGTAGATGAAGATGATGATCCATTTCTTCAATCCGGAGATCCGGTAGATAACTCATACTGGAGCGACTCGGAGAAACAAAGAGAGAAAAACGAAGAATCCAGAATTCAGCTGCTTTGGCCGATTATTCGAAATATTATTATGATTATCATAGAAGTTTTTCTGTAATATTTAAAAGAACATTATGTCCTTACGTTCTAAACGTTAGTTCTTTGATGTATAAATGTCGCCTTTAATACCAACCAAATTACGTTCGTATAAAGATATACGTTGTGATTTTGTTGTAATGTGATATAGTTCGATAATGCGTTTAAAAGTGTTCAATGGAGGTCGAAAATATTCTGTTTTATTTCCGGGGATCATTAAGTTATCCGTATCTTTGGTCTTTTCAAGGATTAAATTAATTCCTCCTGGATATTCTTTGGTCGGAACTCAAGATAGGGAAAACTAAAATCGAGGAATCAAGTACGGTAATCAAGGGATCACGTTTAGTAATCTAAGGATCAAGCAAAGAATTCTGAAATTTAAAAGTTGTCAATAGATATCGAGATCAAGTTTTGGAAGAGCGCTTATTCACACAAAAGTTTTGAACTCCGCAATCAACAGGATTAAAGCATTTTGCTTGTAGGGTTTTGAATAATGTTCATTTGTACATCAGCTTAGGAGTTAATGAATTTACTTTTCATCTGTTAAATATTTTATCATGATTGAAGTGAAACCACATATTTATAGACATGGGAACTTATGTTCTTATAATCTTGTGAGAAATAATTTATCTTTATTTTTTGTGTTCCGAGGAACCAACCAGAACTAGAATACGCTTTCGGTCAATCATTTATCAGATATCACAGAGTATTGACCTTAGGTCGCGGATATTCTTCTGAAAATTACCTTAATATTCCACAATGTCACAAGTCTAATTAGTTTAACAAAAATACAAAATTATAGTACTTTTTTTACTTTTTAATGTTTATTCATCTACAGGTCTAGGATCTTTAGAATATATTGTCAAAATTTTGTACTTTTCTAAGTCCTCAATCTAAATATGAATTGAGAATTATCTTAATCCGTAGTTTATTAATGCTTAATCGTAAATCTGTGATAAACTTGTTATTGTTAGAATAAATGTATTTTCAAAACAATCGAATTTATTTGCTGATAATTAATTAGTAACTCTTATATTGTATTGAACTAAAAATTACGAATAGTGGGTTAAGTCTTAATATCTATTAATTGATTGTCAATGCATGCATGCATATTTCATAACAATCGGATGAATATTATCGTTAAATTGAGTTTTAAATATTCATTCAAATTCGTCACAAAGATGTAAAGTTAAAAACAAATTTCTAACCCTCAATGGTCACTTTGAGATGTTTCAAACCAAAATCGAGGTAATTATTCTTTGATAGTAAAATTAATGCGTTGCAATTTTTTTTAATGCCATTTGTAATTCATCTCATAGGAGTCCTTAATGGCTGTCTAAATTTCTTTAGACCCAATTTCTGAAGATACAATATGGTCTCGTGAACTTTTCCTTTTAAATTTAATAATAAAGAAGTTGAAAGAGAAAATACAAAAGACATTGGCCTAAAATAATTATACAGGGTTACCCACAAAAGCTGAGACTTCAGAGACGATTGTAAGGAATTTATACTGTCTATTTCCTTGTATTCACGATTTCGGTTAACTTCTAAACTTTTTTTTTCTTTGTCAATTTGCATTAAATAAGCCATTAGATAACTATAACTAAGGCAGATTACATAAATTAACCTTAGGATCGTCACTATCGTCACATTTTGAGAGTTTTGGGCCGTCTTAACAGTCTTATCCTTTGTGAGTAATCCTGTGTATAAAATATAACTGTTGCGTTTCCATCTCAATATATGCTTTGCTACATTTTCATATACACCGAAAAACAATGTAAGATGTTAAACTATTGAAGAAGAAAAATGGAATAATGTATTTTTATCTCAAACCGCAGAGATGGCGGCAATACTTTCATTGAGATCAAGTTAGGTGGGGGGCTTAAACTTTTTACCTTACAGGGGGCGGGGCTTAGCACCCGTTGGGGCCTGAAAACCCCCTGAAATCCATAGAATTCACTGGTGCAGGGGGAGCTGAGCTCCTATAGCCCGGGAATACGCCTCTGAATACTGTATATATTTCAACAGGGTGAGCAGGGTTATATTATGAACGATTTGGACAGGGCATTTCATATTTAGAACATTTCATAAATCTACCATCATCATATCGGATTATCACCAAGCTTTAATCCAAAATACGCACATAATATTTGAAAAAATAGTACTTTCTGCATGCACATTTTTTTATCTAGCCTGCAATCTTTTTAAATCTTCTGATTTGTCTCGAAAATCGCAATAAATTCGATCTAAAAAGATCTAATATGATATGGGACACCCTGTACAAAGAACATTTTATTTGGATCAATATTTCATAAAGCAGGACATTTCATTAACATGACTTTTAACTGAGATCACATTTTGTTGAAACAGGAAATTTCAAAGAAAGGACAGGGAATACCGAATAATGATTTTCTTATGTCCAGAGACTAGCCCCCACCCTTACCCATAGGCGCCACTCCCCAGGGGCGTAGTCAGGAATTTGTTCAGGGCTTAAAATTGTTTTTCTTTCCCAGTGGGGGGGGGGGGGGCTTAGTATCCGTTGGAACCTGAAAACTTCCTGAAATCCGTAGATTTCACTGGTCTGGGGGGGTGCACCCTGTAGCCCCCCCCCCCTTTATAAGTTCCCGGCTCAATGGTTCTATTTCAATAGTTGTCAGGCAGAAAAGATTGTACTTAGGCCGTTAGACCTCAAACTGCCCACAGTGCCTACTTCTAAACAAAGCCGACGATTCAGACCGCTAACCCCTCAATTCCTTTTAAATAAAGACCCCTCCCCTCCCCCCCTCATTCACCAGCCAATAGACTGCCAGGCAGGCCTTGCACACTGGGCCAAATTTTCTCATTAAGTTAAAAAAAAAAAAATTAAGAATTTAGTTTTTAAGAGAAATTAACTTACATTTTTTCGTTGAATTTATATTTAGTACCAGTTTGTTGAAACCACTGTGTACCAGGGAGAATGGGGGGGGGGAATATATGATAAGTACACTTTACGTGAAGAAGGGGGGGGAAGGGCAGGAGTTAAGGTTGGGAAGGGAAGGGGAGGGGAGGAGAGAGAGAGTATTCTCACTCAGCTGATATAGCGTCACACATTCACTGTGTACAGATGGCGCTGTAAGTCTTTGTGCAGATCGGCCATGTTTGTTGATATTTTACTTCTATAAACATAATTAGCTAATATTTAGAGGCTATGATCGAAAAAGTGAACTCTGCATGGATCTGTAAACGAACGCTTACTAGTACACTTATTTTTTTTTAAATAAAAGTTGTTCCAAATTTTTCTCATTGAGGTGAATTTTTGAAATGAAAACCATCCATCTAACCTTTCATTTCTCTGCTCACTGAACATTTGTTTTTCTTTATTTATAATTAGCTTTTTAGATTTCAGATTTAGCTTCGTTTTGACTTCAGCATCCTGTATATCTATTAGTGCAGGGGTAGGCGGGGCAGTTAAAGCCCGCCCCCTCTTTAAGAGGCTGGGATTCGAAAGTGTTGATTGATCGATCTAAAATGTTCGAGTGGGAGGAGCAAGATCGATTCTCATTCGAGGATTCAGAAAGATTCGAAGAGGTAAAAATACTCATAACTAATATTAAAAGATAACAAATTAAAAAAAATTAAATTATTTCAAATTGGTTGTTTTTGTCGTTTGCCTCGATTTTGATTTTATTTTTAATTATATTTTAATAACGTGGTTCAGAGGGAGGAGGATAAAAAGAATGGCCTTAAAGTAGTTCAGACTCCGAAGTTATAAAGAACAAAGAAAGAGTTCTCATTTTGACACTTCGAGAGCTTGAAACCTACACGGGATATAAAACTAAAAACATTTTATATGCATGTTTAACATTTTCAATGTATTTTTTCAAAAACTTTATATTATGTTGAAATGTTTTTATCGGGATTTCGAGCATTAGTTATTAACAAAAGTTTTAAATCGATTTTCGATTTTTCTTGTAAATAATAATGCTAATAAAACAATATTTTGGTTGTGTAATGGGTTAATTAATTAGCTTCCTTGTTCTTTGTGTCTGTGAGTTTTAAACTTTTTTAAATTTTTTTTTTTTTACGTGAAAATATGCTACAACTTAAACACCCCCCCCCCCTTCCCCCCATACCCTCCCTACTTTTATTCACGTGACAAGCTGTGGTAGATAAAAGCTGTAGATAAGACAAACAAATATGTATTTTCTTCCTTTACGCTCATCAAACAATAAAGTTTATATTTTAACTTACAGAGTTTTTCAATCTAACTCATGCTACTGGGGAGTGTTCAACAATTAGTACACCAATAATATGGAAAAATAATCCGTGTTTTACTCATCAGATGTATTAACTTATAAATTTAAAAACCATATTAACCATCTAACCAAATGGGTCGAACTGTACATTTTATATTGTGTAGATATGATGAAAAAAGGATGCCTCCAATTATTTATATTTTCATATTAAAAATATGCAGCCGTAGTAAAACCCATGTATGATAATAAATCTTTAATGGGTTTACCATAAGGTTCCTCTGAAAGTGAATTAAAAGAGGCAAAAAAATGATATTAATGTGTTTTATACAGTTATACTAAAGATATTAAAATAATCAATAATAATATATTTAATACAAAAGATATATTAAAATGATCAATAATAATAATTATAATATTTATGTATTTATTACAGTTATTTACAAAAGATGAATCAAAATAAGCATTTATAATAATAATATTAATGTAATTAATACAATTATACAAAAGATAAATCAAAATAAGCCATAATAATAATAATGATTTAATACAATTGTACCGAAGATAAATCAAAATACGCCATTATGAATGTATTTAATACAGTTTATACAAAAGATGTATCAAAATAAGCAATAAAAGAAATATTAACATAACTAATACGGGTTTTACAATAAGTAAATTAAAATAAGCAATAATATTAATGTATTTAATACAGTTATACAAAAGATATCAAAATGAGCCATGATAAATTTTTTTATGTATTTAATACATTTATACATAAAGATAAATTTAAATAAGCAATAATAATATTTATGTATTAAATTCAGTTATATAAAAGACGAATTAAACTAAGCAATAATAATAACACTAATAATATATTTTATACAGTTTTACTTGGATAATGTACTTAATACAGTTTTACAAAAAAAAAATTAAAATAAGCAATGATGATATTTATGAATTGTATTGTTTCAGGATTCTCTTTGCTCTTGGATATCTGAACCTGAAAGTGTGGTCAACAACTGGAGAGGATGGAGAAAACAAAGTTCATTCATTGGACGGAATTTCTTCTCACGTCACCAGGACAAGGACGGAAACGTCCTTTCTCTGACCGAACTGGCTGCGAGAGAGGTCGCGAGCTCTATACCCTTCGAGGCCGTGGAGCAGGTGTTTCCTCCTGTCCCTGAACCTCTACAGCTGAGGATAGCGTTCTATAGTTTCCCAGACCTGGAGGAGGATATCCGTCTTTACTCTTGTCTAGCTCATGGGTCAGCAGATGAATTCACACGGGGAGAAAACCTTTTTAAAAACAAGGTATTTAGATCCTTTCAAATAATTTTAATCATTTTTCTTTGGGGAAAAATCATTTTTGTAAAAAGAAAATGTGGATTGATAAAGAAAGTTTCTTCGGAGTTTTGATAAGATTAAGGTTCCATATTTTTCCATTACTTTATTAGAATAAAACTAAATAAATACTAGTAAATTTATGTATAGGCTGTGAAAGAGCCTCTACAGATTGGATTCCATCTCTCTGCTACAGTTTCTAACGGGAGTCCTGGTAGTGGGAAACCTTCCCATTCTACCAGTGTAACCTTTGACAGGAAGAAAATAGTTTCTGTGCAGTGTAGTTGTGGTTCTAGTGCTGAGTGGTGTTGTCATCTTGTCGCTCTCTGTCTTCATAGGTACATCAAATTTATGCTTTTTAGTTTTTCTTAATGATTTTATTGTTATCCAATGATTTAAGTTAGGTTCTAGAGGCCGAGCAAAGGGATCAAACGAAACTCTCTTAAATACATGAAAGATTTGCGTTTTTAATTTCTGTTTTTAATTTTTAAATCTCTTTTCTTTGTCAGGATACATCTAGCTGAGAGTGTTAAACTCCGTGCTCCGGTTAGTGAATCACTCTCCAGGCTCAATAGAGATCAGCTCCAGAAGTTTGCTCAGGTAATAGTTGTCCTTTTTAGCAGTCTCCCATTAGTCCTACTAACATGTAATGTGTTCTTCATTGTCGTTATTTTTTTTATCCGGTGTCAGTCCTCTTAGTTCCTTTTTGATCTTATATTTGTCCCCAGCCCTTTAACATCCGATATTTGTCGTACAACTCTCATACGTTCTACTTTGTTGGTTCATTTTCAATCTGTTCTGTTCTTAAATCTTCTATCTGTCCTGGTCTTACATCTTCTATCCGTCCTGTTCAAAAACCCTTCTCATCCGTCCTGCCTTGTTTGTACAACAAACATCTTCTATCGTCCTGTTCTTACATATTCTATCCGTCCTGTTCAAACACCTATCATCCGTCCTGTTTGTACATTTTCTTTCCATTCCTGTTCTTACATCTTCTATCCGTCCTGTTCTTAAATCTTCTATTCGGCCTGTTCGTACGCCTCTCATTTGTCCTGTTTGTACATTTTCTATCCATTCCTGTTCTTACATCTTCTATCCGTCCTGGTCTTACATCTTCTATCTTTCCTGTTCTTACATCTTCTATCTGTCGTGTTCGTACATTTTCTATCCGTCCTGTTCTTACATCTTCTATCCGCCCTGTTCAAACGCCTCTCATCCGTCCTGTTTGTACATTTTCTATCCATTCCTGTTCTTACATCTTCTGTCCGTCCTGTTCTTACATCTTATATCCGTCCTGTTCTTACGATCTTCTATCTTTCCTGTTCTTACATCTTCTATCTGTCCTGTTGTTACATCTGATATCCGTCCTGTTCTTACGATCTTCTATCCGTCCTAGTACTTTATCAATGTGCTCTAGTTTTGTGTCCATCCTTCATAATTTGGAAATCTCTTTCTCTATCAATCCGTCCTGGATATTAAACGTAATTCCCTCAACATCTAATTCTAGTGTAAGAAATACTTGAAATTCTAAGTTTCAGCACACTATGTTTAGTATTTGATATCGGAGCTGTACCAGCAGATATTACCAACAGCACAGCGGTTACTCGATGATCTTCTCTCGGGTGCTCAAACCCTGGATATCAACGCTGAACCCGGCGCACCGGACCCAACTGCTGGAGGATCTGTTGGAGAACTATCTGCCTGGTGTCTGGATTCTAAAAATCTACGGGATAATATTAAAAAAATACTCATCAAGGTAAATTCAAGAATCCAGATTATCTTTCTTAAACAATTTGACTACTTCAAATATATAAAGAAGCTTTATAATTTTCAACAATATCTCCTCGAAATACTGATGAAAATCAAAAATTTAGTTTTGTATGCCTGCTCCGATAGTATTCTCTGATGTAAACTATCTATCTACTACAGCTCCTCCAAGTGCGCAGGAATGGTCGTCTTTTCTCCGTCCTCTCAGAGGTAAACATTTAATCCGCGCGCAAGGGCGTTTACATGAATTTACTAGGGGTGAACCATTGCTGCTAGGCTCACTCCTGTATCCGAACCTTTCTTCGTGTCATTTATTCTTTACTTAATTTATAATGCATAAATTTAGTTGTTTGATGAGCGCAAAGGAATTGTTTGTCTTATCTACCACAGCTTGGCACTTGGATAAAAGAAGCAAGGGGAATGAGGGGGGGATATAAGTTATAAGAAACTTCTTCCGATCATATTTTCACGTATGTTCATGAAAAACAGAGTTCCAAAATGTTGTATAACCGTCCTAATTGATGAGAGGACACAACGAACGATTGGCTCAATTTAAAATTTTGGATAACTAATATTTTTCATTTTGAATATATCCAATTTCGATGTTTTTGTTTAGTGTGTAGAAAATACTTGGGACAAAATACAAACATGCAACATATCAGATAGAAATTATTTTTTTTTAATTTTGTTAGGTCGAGAACCTGAAGGAATGTGGAACCTCTTGTCTATAGTTCGTGAGATGTATAAACGTAACGACAGGAACTCTCTTCCTTTGCTCGAGATTGTCACAATACAATGCCTTGAGACTGCTCAGATGATGATCTGGTGGTTTAACACTAAGGTTGCGTTCCAGCAGGCCGGCCAGAGCAAACATAATGTTAACAGTAACTCTCAGGCGTCTCAGAACGCTTGCAGCAGTATGTGCGACGAGATAGTTACACTTTGGAAGCTGGCAGCGCTCAACCCTTGTATATCTCCAGTAGAGAGGGAAACCTTGAAGAAGAGACTCATCCATTATCATACAACAGTAGTAGATAAGGTAGGAAACAGCTGCACAATTTTAATCTTGGATTTATTAAAGAAATCGTCATTGTACTCCTCACATTACCTCTTATTTTAATAATGCAATATATTCTTCATAACTTATGTCTGAGACCCAATTATATATAGACCTTTCTAGTTATATTTTAATGAGCCTTTTACTTATTATTTTTGAAATTAAATATAAAACAATCTAAACCATTATTGTCACCATTACTGTGAAGAAGATTTTTAAACGGTACAGTTTTGTTTCTGTGGACTATCCCTTGAACTATCCCTTTACCAATTTATAGAAATATATTTTTTATCAATTTAGTTTATTTTTAGGTTGAAACCAACCAAGGAAACATGACAGCGGGAAATAAAGGAACTCAGAAGACCGGAAAATTAAGTGATGTAGAAATATTCACAGGGTTTAAACCTGCCATTGAAGCTTGCTTTATGGACTGGGAGGACTACCCTATTCCTGGAGTAACGTTTGGTAGGAACCCTAAATATCTGTGCCCGTTTACTGTGTTCAAACATCCTTCTGATACAGAGGACGGGTCAGGACGAGCTGGTTGTGGTCAGGTCAACTCAAGCCAAGCTGTTCTACGCTGCGAGTTTCCTGGTGTAGGAACTCACAGACCTAGATCAGGACACGAGCACAGACCTAGGACACAGAGTGAAACCCTTGGAAGGATTGGGGAGGCTCTTGTAAGGTCTTCATTGAGCAGTGAGGAGATGCCCTCCGATGAGGGAGTAGAAGAAGCTCCGTCACAGTCGGAGGGAGAGGGAGCAGAAGGAGGAGACGACAAATTTCCGGAATTTATCGGAGCCTCTGCTATAGCTGCACAAAAATCCAAAGCTCTGAAGGATGGAGAAAAACTTGGAGATGAATCCTCTCCAGAAAGAGATATGGAATCCGACTGGTCCAGCGGACAGAGTGAAGCTCAACAGAGGATTGAAGAAACTAGAGAACCTGAACTTCCTGCTCCAATACCTGCCTCTGATCCACAGGATTATAGAGTCTACTTTTATGATCCCAAAGTTCCAGTTTCAACACAGAACGAGGATGGGAGCAAGGAAGAAGTTGATATATTCAAAAACCTGAGAAAAATCGAAGATTCTTGGGAAATTCTGTTCATGCGCGCAGAAGGCATTCACGCGCATGGTTACCACTCGCATGCTTGCGAGATGGCGGTTAGACTTGCTTTAGATATGCTGAAAAATCCGCCAGATCTCATTACAGATGCGCCGCCGATCTCCTTTAAGGGCAAGAAACGGCGTGCATGTGCGGCGTCTCATCAAATAACTCACACTGCCTCCACCACACTTACTCACTGCGCCTTTATCTGTACTGTACTCAGCGAGACCGCACAAACCCCCAACCATCTCTACCTGGCTTTTCAAATAGGAATGTTTGGACTAGAGATGGCCCGCCCTCCAGCCTCCACTAAACCAATGGAAGTTAAACTGGCGCACCAGGAGTCAGAGTTAGTTGCTCTGCTAAAGCGTTTACCCCTTGGTCAAGCAGAACTTGCAATTGTAAGGGAGCGTGCTATTCAGCTACGGGAAGGAAGTTTAAGATCTCGCGGAGAAGCTCTTCTTCCAATGATGTTGTCAAGCTTTATTTTTGAATCTTTAGTGTTAACTTCTGGGAGCAAGAATAACTTTACCAGTTCAAGAGTTTCTGGAGATGAAATTCTAGGATTTGAAGCGGCTGTAGCGGCGATAGGACTTAAAGCAAATGTCAGTGAAGCTGACCATCCTTTGTTGTGTGAAGGTACCCGGAGACAGCGAGGAGATCTTGCTCTCATGCTCCTGGTCAACTACAAGGACGACCCGGAAAAATTAGCAAAAATAATGGATAAACTGTTGGATAAGGATATTCATCAGATGTGCAAATCTCCCCTACTTCCCAATTACTATACTTGTAGATCAGGAACTAATGCACAGCAACAGATGTCCGTTAATGTACCTCCACCTGGTTATCCTGCCAACAATCCCAACCAACCACCGCCTCAGCAGAACCTGGCTAATGAAATGGTAAACCTTCATCTTGGTGCCCGGCCTAGGGACAGGGTTAGACGAGCATCTCGAGAGAATCAGCAGGATGGAGCTGCTGGGGTTAGGAGACCCGAGGGAGCTTCTCCACCGGATTGGGATAGTTACAAGGCCTGGGAGGCTAAGTTTAGATGCACAAACCTTAGAACTAACAAACCAAGAACTCCAGGACACCACATGGCCAGTATTGACAGCTCGGCACCGGAGACAGCAAGCTCTGACAATTCTCCAACGATGGTTAGACGGTTCCGCCCTCCTCCATCAGATAGCGGCAGTAGCGGAAACTCCAGTGACAGCAGTGGATCAAGGTTAGGTAGACCTCGGATTGAGTCTCCGAGTCAAGGAATAGTACCACCACCTCAGGTTCAACCTAACAGAACAGAGCAAAGTTTTGTCAACTATCCAATGCCTGGACCTGCAGTCTCGATGATGGAGATGACAAACCTAACAAGAACCACTCTACCTAACATAAAGGTTACAAGATTCAAGGGTAAGCGTGCTTATCCTTCAGTTCCCAATCAGCCAAGTGAGGCAAGCGCGCATTTTATGTTTGAATTGGCAAAGACAGTTTTAACAAAAGCTGGGGGTACCTCCACCACCTCCTTGTTTACAGAAAATACTTCAAATCAGAACCCTCGAGGACCCCAACGGGCCCTGCACATGTGCGCATTTCAGATTGGACTTTATGCTCTGGGTCTGCACAACCGTGTGAGCCCCAACTGGATTTCAAGAACATATTCAAGCCATGTGTCATGGATCACTGGACAGGCTATGGAGATCGGAGCTACAGCAATACGGTTCCTAATCGGGACATGGGAGGGTCATCTTACTCCTCCGGAGGCTGCAAGTATAGCAGACAGGGCAAGCAGAGGTCGTGACGCAGGAATAGTAACTTCTGCTGCAGAGCTTGCTCTTTCTTGCCTGAGTCAGGCGCATGCTTTAAACCCTAACGAGATAGCTCGGGCTATCCTTCAGTGTAAGGAGCAGAGTGATCTTATGTTGGAGAAGGCTTGCCTGGCCGTAGAAGAGGCTGCACGAGGTGGAGGAGTTTATCCTGAAGTTATGTTTACCGTAGCTCGGCATTGGTATGAGTTGTGGAAGACGCGAACCCCTGGAACAAGACAGGAGGATAATGACGGAAGACATCCTCCGACCTCCGGAGCAGAGTGTGTTCAAAATATGAACAATCAACTTCATCTCTCACAACAACAACATCAACAGCAGCAACTACAACAGCAACAACAACAGATGGCTGGACACCAGATTCCTGGTCTACCCATTGCAGGAAACCATATGCAAGTAGGGATGCAGTTCCCAATCTACTCCCTGATCCAGGGTTATCCCAACTCCTTGCCTCCACAGATACCTCTGCAGATGCAGATGTACGTGGGTCCGCCCCATCATCATATGTTGTCTGGTATACCTGTATCTACTCCCCAGGGAGGATACGCTCAGTTTCCCGGCCTAGGGCCTGGATTAGCCAACCTACCAGGTCTACAGATGTTCCCTAACATGCCGGATGGAGGTCCCAGGTTTAATATGGCAGGAGGTCCTCTGTTCCAACTGGCGCTGCCGAACCTCCAGGGGATGTCAATGCCGCTTCTCCCTACCCCACCCACCTCCCAGCATATACAGCAGGGAGTCCCTCTTCTTCCTCATCCTGCTCCAGCATCATCTCCCATGCAACCTCCAGGAGTACCCTCTCCCTCCTCTCCAGCAAACCATCATGGTGTCACAGGAAATGTTGTTTATCAAAGATATCTTCTCTCATCTTTTAGAGTTGGTATGCTGGCTCTTGAAACTCTAGGTAGACGGGTATCCGAGGATAGACCTCAGAACAAGTTTACTAGAAATCCTAGCTACGCGGATGATGTCAAGTGGTTGCTGAATGTTGCAAAGAAAATTGGTTTGCCTTATCTGCAAAACTTTCTGATGTGTGTCATGGCGACCGTGGTTTCTCCTTATCTCCTACAGGTGATTTTATGCAGATTTTTTTACGGGTTGTAAAGATTAATCAAGAAACTTGGTCATTATTGGATCTTTTAAAAAAATGGTCCTTAAATGATCCTAATAATAACAATGCCGCCCCTTACAAAATTCATGGACAAATATTCTTTCAAGGTTCACACACGAAAAATTTTTTTTCTCTAAATGTTATTAATTCTAAATCCTAAACCTGACAATTAGTCTCTAATTCTTTTCAGGATCTGACTTGGGAGTGTGGCTGCTTCCTTGCAGCTGCTCCCCCAGGAACCTCTGCAGGTTCTCAGCAGCATTTTGTTAACGCCGTTATTCAGCAGATTAGAACTCAACCTTATCTAACCTCTTTAGCTCAGAAATGTTACCAGGTATTAGAAAAGGTTCATAAATCAATCTTCTTTAAAACCCATATTACTTTTGTATGTTTTTTTTCTGTGTTAAAAAAATTGTTAAAGCTCCTCTAAAAGTCTGATTTAAAAGATTTGACATGATTGTTAAAACAAAATAACTTCATGATGCATAGGGGCAAAATATGTATACTGAACAGGGTGAGTCAAAAAAAAAAGTGATTTGCGGCGCCTGGTGCAAAATTGTACCTTTTTTGTGCAACTCTCCTGTATGGTGTTTTTTCAATATTTAAAAAAAAAAATTTTTTTTTAGTATTGCATTGGCCAAAAAAAATCCGAGAACCTTTTTTTCCTCAAAATCAAAAGTTCAGAAAAGAAAAATGTGTATATAAATTATTTCCATCGAAATCTAAAATTTTTAAAGATTGAATCACAGAAAATTCGCAAAATTGTAATGAGAAAATTTGCAATTTTCAGTTCTAGCCTAATTTTAAGGAAAAGTAGTTTGCTCTTTAGGTTTCAACTGAACATCTTATATTTAAAACTTTAGAACATACTAAGAAGAAAGGAACTAGAGAATTTATATAACTTAAAAATTAGACCAGAACCGAAAATTGCAAATTTTCTTCTTACAATTTTGCGAATTTTCTGTGATTCTATGATTCAATCTTTATAAAATTTTAGATTATGATAGTAATAATTTATGTACACATTTTTGCTTCTCTAAACTTTTTAATTTGAGAGGAAAAAAAGGTTCGCGGATTTTTTTTAAGCCATTAGAATATCAAAAAAAACGAAAAATTTCAGAGAATATATAATAAAAACACCATGCAGGAGATTTGCACAAAAAAGTACAATTTTGCACCAGGCGACACTTTTTTGACTCACCCTGTATAGTATGTATGTATAGTGAATATTAAATGCTAAGAAAACGCAATGTGCACTTTTTGTGCGACCCCTTTAAAACCATTAAACTATTCATGGGACGGTATACGCATAATTTCAAGTTACCCTCCAAACAAAGATGGCAATGTCCGATTTACAACGGTACCCTTGAAACTTATCCATACAAAGAAGGCAATGTCCGATTTACAACGGTACCCTTGAAACCCCTCCATACAAAGATCCCAATGCCCGATTTACAACGGTACCCTTGAAACCCCTCCATACAAAGATCCCAATGCCCGATTTACAACGGTACCCTTGAAACTTATCCATACAAAGATCCCAATGCCCGATTTACAACGGTACCCTTGAAACTTATCCATACAAAGTTCCCAATGCCCGATTTACAACGGTACCCTTGAAACCCCTCCATACAAAGATCCCAATGCCCGATTTACAACTGTACACTTGAAACCCCTCCATACAAAGATCCCAAGGCCCGATTTACAACTGTACCCTTCAAACTTATCCATACAAAGATAGCAATGCCCGATTTACAACGGTACCCTTGAAACCTCTCCATACAAAGATCCCAATACCCGATTTACAACTGTACACTTGAAACCCCTCCATACAAAGATCCCAATGTCCGATTTACAACTGTACCCTTGAAACCCCTCCATACAAATATCCCAATGCCCAATTTACAACGGTACCCTTGAAACCCCTCCATAAAAAAATCCCAATGCCCAATTTACAACGGTACCCTTGAAACCCCTTCATAAATAAATCCCAATGCCCGATTTACAACGGTACCCTTGAAACACTTCCAAACAAAGATGGCAATATCCGATTTACAAGTGTTCCCTTGCAACCTTATTCTGATAAAAAATATGGAAGATGAATTTTGATTCTAGGGCTGACTACGAATGTAGATTTATAATCAATTAAAAAATATGGAAGATACCGTCGTTTTTCTAACTTAGAAATTCCAATCTTTCATATAAGCAAGAAATGCGCAAGTCACTTGAGAAAGCACATATCAAAATAACAGTTTTCAAAAACAAATACATGAAGTTCTAATTCATACTTGATCAGTCAAATCTTTCAATGGTACCATCGTGAATCAGGCATTGTCATCTTTGCACGGAGGGTCACTTGAAATCATGCTCTCTTTAACCGTCGTTAATTGGTTTGGAAAATGATACGAATTTTTTCAGAAATCTAGTATGATTAATAATTGATTTATTGATATTTTATTTAGACGTATTACCAATGCATCCATCAGAAGGTTTACCATCTCACCCCAGGAGAATATGATGATTTTACAGCTATCATCATTCACGCTAGAAAGGTTAGTACAGATTTTATTCGAACATTGTGTTTGGCGAGCTCGTAAAGAAATATATAGTGTCGATGCATAGATTTTTTTTTCCATAAAGAGCATTTTTGGCCAAGACTGAAAAATGGAAAAAGGGTCGAACTCTTATGCCAAAACGATACCCTTAAAATCTGAGAGTTTCTTTGTCTGACCATGCTCCGAAAACTGACCAATATTTTAGGCGTTCCTTTGGACTGGTAACGGACAGAGTGAGTTCCAGAACCTGTTGAGTTCCTTGAGAAGAACCAAGTCTTGTAAGAAGGAACTCTGGGCCAAGATTACAACTGCTGTTCAGAACGCGAGCATGACGAGTCCTCCTCAGTAGAAAATATAAAATTTAGGAAAATTATAGTTTTATTGTCGAGAACTTTGTTCTCAATTTTCATCATGGTTTTCTATTCATCTCCGTTCTATCCTTATCATTCCTAAACCTTAGTTCCAGTGCTCGAATCCTAAGCACTGCTCAATCCACAATTTTCCTTGAATCCTGCCGAATAATGTTTTTTTTTCAACAGGGAGAGTTGTTAATAATGAATAAAAATAGTATTCAATCGTATTAGATATATTATAAACTTGTATTCTGAAATAGGGGTAGCTTAAATTCTTTCCATCATGATCATTGAACAAAAAATATTATTTAAGTTATGAAAATTATATTTTTTCTTCTATTATTGCGAGATAAATTATTGCTCCCCCCGCGTCGTATTAGTATATTTGTTTTCTTGCTTCCTGGCCACAGATTTAACATGTCTAGCGCCAGGATTAAAAATAAGACTGAAATAATTCCGAAATAATATTTTAACACTTAGTTTAATTTCTGGCTGTAAGTCGTAATAATAATCTATGTATGTTCGGAACCACTTTTAATATTTTATCCGAGTTCCTTTTTTACTTTATAATATACCCTTTGAATTGATATGATCCCTTATATAACTTAATTTTTTTATCTTTTTAAAACCAGTGACATTTGAAGTGGTTCCATAAAATTTCAGACGTTTATGTAATTTTCTTAAGTAACGATTCCATGAGATGTTATATTTTGCTCAGATTGTTTGAAAATTCAACCATTTAAACTCTCATAGAATCAGAAGAAGGCTGTTATCTATAGTTTTAAGGGAATTTAATTTTAAGATATTGTGAAAGTCGCGTGTGTAGTAAATATTGTTAATTAATATTGTTTTCAATAAATTTTCAATTATTGTGTAATTCAGATATTTTCTCTGACTTCAAATAAATGTACACTTGATCATGTCTTAAATGTCAAGGTTTTAAAAGTCGTATTTATCAATTATCAAGGATGACCTATATGGTTATCGACGGTGCAAAGTATCCATGATATCAGATTGGTTTGACATAAAAGAAATAGATGAACACTGAACAACTAGAAAACCTACAACTGTAGGTTGAAAACTAAAAGACAAATTTATAATTCGTCTCTGAAGTCTCATTTCCAAGCCTCTGAATTAAGTTGCATATTTTTACAGAAAATAGAATGTGAGGATCACGAGATTATGAGGGGAGGAGAGATGTATGAAAAAAAGTATAAAATAATGATTTGAGAAGGAATGTTGGATAAGAGATATGTGATCAATACTTCCGTGTGATGAATCCTAAGATGATGAGTTTGTATCCGTATCTTTCGCTTTTTCAAGGTTTTTATTAAATTAATTCCTCTTTGTTAACCTGTGGTTGAGAGTTCGGAACCCATGCATGGCTTAGACGACTTGTAATGAAGGATCAAGCAAATTTTTTGGACACCTAAAATTTGTAGCAGTGGATCTAGAAATCAAGGTTTCTAGATTATATACTTTTCTTTTGACACGTGCAAAGATCCTAGAAAAATATCTTTTAATTAGAAAAATATCCTTTTCATGTTCTGTTGATAGATGAAAAAAAATTTGATACTCAGAATAAATCAAGGGTAGATATAAAGAGAATCTGTATTATTATTCATGGTGTCTCACAAACATGACAGTTGGTAAATAGTTTAGAATGTTTTTTCCATAATTTGTTAAGTTGTTTGATACCAAGATCAATACAAATTTTATATGGAAGTCATTTTAAATTAAAATTGATATCAAAGAAAAAGATAATGAAGCAAACAATTTTTTAAACTAAAAATAACGATTTATTAAATTTCATGTTTCGTGGGACACCCTGTATATACTCTCTCTTTCTTTACGTATACCTGTGTAAATCAGCTGACTGTATATAAACATACTCTACAATTCTTGAACATAACTCAATACTTAAACATTCTCTAAACACAATGAAACTAAAATAGAGACGGTTAAAACTATGGTAATATGTTGTTGTTTTTTCTAACCCAAAAGTAATTATTGAAAATGTTTATGTTTTACTTTTTTGTCTAACAATTTTAAACAACCGATTTCCATTCTGCTTAAGTGTCCATTAAGATATGAAAATTCGTGTGAAAGATTGCAGAAAATTATATGGAACACCCAGTATTTCTATATATATTCATATTATACAGGGTGTCCCACATCATGTTTGATCGTCAATGGGTGTAAAATAACGATTTTATGGACTAATTAGAAAATTTAAGGATTGAATCATTTTGGAAAATAAAATAAAGCTAATATAAAAATATTCTTTCAAAAAATGCTAGGTTTTTCGAGTATTATGTGTTTGTTTTGACGTTAAAGCTCGGAGATAATCTAATATTATGATATGGACGCTCTGTATTATTAAATCAATATAATTTTATTTTTTTCAGATATAACAAAATGCGAGAAGAAGATGAAAAGAGTAGGAGGGGAGGGGAGGGGGAGGGTTCGAAGAATAGAACTAAACTCTCCAAGTTTTACGGTCTGAGTTCAGATAATAGTTCGGTGAGATACTTTTATTTTTATATGCGTGATTTTATTCTTTGATTTTGCCCGAATATTTCAAGATTACTTAAAAATATGTTTCTTTACTTTCCTTGATGTATACTTCATAATTTTATTTCTTTTTCTAGTTTTTACATCTTTCGCTATAATTTCCTTAAAAAACGAATTATCTCATTAAAAATAATTACCAAAAATGATTCCTTTTTCCCGATTTTCTTCTGTATTTTTCCTCCTAAAATTCTTTATTGACCAATTATTAAAGATAACCCATAATGTGTTCCAAGTTACTTTTTCATTTAAAAAAGTTATAAAAAAAAATGAATGACCAAGGTTGAGTCGGAAGGAAAGATGAATATGAAATGTATGACCAAGGTTGAGTCTGAAAGAAAGATGAATATGAAATGTATGACCAAGGTTGAGTTGGAAGGAAAGATGAATATGAAATGTATGACCAAGGTTGAGTTGGAAGGAAGATGAATATGGAATGTATGACCAAGGTTGAGTCTGAAGGAAAGATGAATATGAAATGTATGACCAAGGTTGAGTCGGAAGGAAAGATGAATATGAATGTGAGACGACCTTCTCAGCACATGCGTAAACTGCATACTCCAATACAAACCAACCCTTTAGATATAAATGGACCGGGTATGTAAAATATTAGTTTAATTTCAGAACTTTCTTCCAAAGGGATTGTTACGTACGTCTAAAATGCTACTTTCGTGATTCTTCTTTGTAACTCTGCCAACGTAGAATATGCAAGTTAAAAAAATATCAGTGTATAGCACTAAACATATCTGTTAATTTTTTAGTACTAACAATACACCACCAGTTATTTTAATGATAACAACATATATGTAACTTTCCTTTTCCTTTGTCTTTTTTTTAATTGGGGGCAAATATTCTCACAACCTCTTTTTTTGGAGGTTATCAAATATTTCTTCCTCATTTAGTCTTATGATTTTTATAATCTAAAAATGTTCAGAATTCAACTTAACATGAATTTAGAATAAAAATTGTAAAATAGTTGTTATTGATCAAGATTGGTATATCTAAAAAGTTGATATTTCCTTGTCAAGGTTTTGATCCTGATCTGTTCGTTAATAAACTGGTGAAGGAGGCCAGTTTATCCCAGCTCATGAACCAGGAGAAGGAGATTGTTTCACAGATCAAGGTAACCAGCGTCCGAATTTAATGAATTTAAGCCGCGTCTCAAAACCCCCAAAAACGGTTTAAATCTTGAAAAATTTAATACAATTTTAAGTGGAACCAACCATATTTGAGCTGCGGCTTAAATTTAAGTTGCGGCCAAAATTCTTTAAATTCGGCCCCAGGGGTATATATATTTTTAAAATCCCCCTTCCCTTCTCCTCTGGGGAATATTTTAACATTTTTACCCAAAAATTTTTTTTATTTGACTTTAAAATCAAAGACTTTTCTTAATTCTGCAAGAGAAAAACTTTCCAATTTGCTGAATGCTGATGGCTGCCGGCTTTATCTATTTGAGGGGGATTTTTCAAGAAAATACATAACCCTTGACGATGACCTTGTTACATTTTTTGTCCAATCAATTTTTAACCTTAAAAGATAACATTTTGCACAAGATCAAATTTTAATGATTGGAATTTTTTTTAAAGACATGGAAGGGTTATGAGGGGGATATTTTTAAAACTACATTTCAAGTTATTGTTCAGGGATTAGACTCTGATATGCAGACCTTGGTTTACGAGAATTACAATAAGTTTATCGCTGCTACGGAGACAATCAGGTAATCGAGTGAATAGATAATAAGAAAAGTTTTTGTCATAAATTATTACGAGAAATAGAAATAATCTTAAGTATTTCGTTATTTGTATTGAATGTTTAAAAGAATACAAGATATTCCAGGATCATAAAGTTTTGGCTCAAACAGGGAGGTGTTAAATTCATGTTAAATTGTGTTAAAGGGACTGTAAAGGAAAAATTAAAGGGGGGGCTTAAATCTGAGAATCTCGGGAGTTGAACGATACCTGTAAGACATCTATCTGATGTTTCTGTCTCGAGAAATTTATATAAAATAAAAAATGTATACAAAAATTCATATACATGCAATTTTGTATAAAAGTTGTAATATTAAACAGATCATATTCAACAAATACGCAACCAACCTAAAAACGACGATATCCCATAGGAACCCAAGAATCTTAGGTTTGCTCCTATTTTAATTTTTTTTTACATTTTTAATAGATATAATTAATAATATTATTACATATAGTCCGTTATAGTCCGTATTACGTCACCAGAACTTCAGCCAATGGCAGTGCAGTATACTGGTCACGTGATTTCCGTCTGTATCACGTAACAACGATACTGCACTGCCATTGGCTGAAGTTCTGCTGACGTAATACGGACTATACAGAATATATGTAATTATTTTATCAATTATATCTATTAAAAAAGCAAAATAAAAATTTAAAAATTATAATAGGAGCAAACCAGAGATTCTTAGGCTCCTGTGGGATATCGTCGTTTTCAGATTGGTTGCGTATTATTGAAATCATCTGTTTTAATACTACAACTTTTATACAAAATTGCATATATATGAATTTTCGTATATTTGACACAGTTTTATATCAATTTCTCGAGACAGGAACATCAGATAAATGTTATTTATGTATCGTTTCACGCCTGAGCTTAGGTTTTATCCTATACCCCCTTTAATTTTTCCTTTACAGTTCCTTTAAAATCGTTTAAATTTGGTATTTTGATTATCTTTTAAAGAAAAAAAGAAAATTGCCGCTTGGTTGTTTACAAATGTTAAAGAGTATTTGAACTATAAAAAGCTATGATTCGATTTAAATTATTTTTTTTGTAGATTTAAATGTTCTGAAAAGTGGCTGACATCGTACAACCTTATAAGCAGTTACCCCAGATAAAATCTGGGGGTTTAACTGCCATACAGGGGTTTATGGAACAATTTGTTTACTCGAATTAGACAGAAACCTAAGATAGAAAAAAAGTATTGCCAATCGATTCATAACGTAGTTAATGACTGTACCAAGTCTCATTTATATGAACCCTCCCTTTAGAGTAATAATTTGTTAAGGAAAATGCGAGTTGATTTTAAAAGCATGGAGGAGGAAATGGATCAGTTGGCAGGTATTACATTACACATTTAGAAAAGAGAATTCCCATAAAGCTTAGAAGATTTGCTAGAGAGAAGTCTGGATTTATACAATTCTAAAATCCTAATCTTTAATTCGATTTTTATCGTAATTACTAATTAGGCAAAATGAAAAATTTAGATTTTTGTCAAACAATGAAGAAAAAAAATAGACCGACAATAAACTTCTAAAATCTAAAGTTAGAAAAACAAGATTTATTTGCCTGGAATTTTATTTAATCTGAAATTAACTTTTATTAGTTTTTGACGATTTTTTTGGCTAAGAGTTATTAAATGAGATAAAAATGTAAAATGTTAAAAAGTAAAATTTCATATTTTATTATTCAAGGAAGTATGAGTAGTATTACCAATTTTTCCTCCCAAATCTCTGATAAACTAAGAACTAGAAGACAAGATGTAGCTCAGCTCTCCGCTACTCACACAACCCTCCAGAAGCTCCAGTTCGTCCTGGAGCTACCGGACAAACTCAAGGAGTGCTTGAAGGAGGAGCAGTACAGGAAAGCTGTACAGTACTGGGTCAAAGCTAGTGCAGCTCTTGAGCATTACAGGTCTAAGTTTCTAAGGAAAAAAATGAAAAAGGATAAAACTACGGTTAAATCTTTCAAGAACTGTTCAATGTGTATATGCTCTTTATTCCTAACTAAAATTATTTGATTTAAATCTAATCCTTGTTTCTCATCAAAATTCTGTAAATGTTTACTTTCATGTGTGTCGACTTTTTCTTCTAGGTGCTAATCTATCCGCTTTAAGGGACAGTAAAGGAAAAATGAAAAGGGGTATAGGCTGAAAGCTAATCACTTTAGCTCTTGATCGCGACCCATGAAAGTTTTATCTGATGTTCCTGTCTCGAGAAACTGATATAAAACTGTGTTAAAATTATTCGAAAATTCATATATGTAAAATTTTGAAAATCTGAAACTTAAATCACGTGACCAGAACTATCACCAATGGCAGAGCAGTATACTGGTCACGTGTCTCCGCCTGTATCACGTGACCACTTTACTGCACTGCCATTGGTGGAATTTCTGGTCAAGTAATACGGACGTAAAAATAATATTATGAATGAAATCTATTGAAAATAGAAACAACAATTATAAAAGTAAACCTAAATTACAATTAGCTTTCTCTGGGATATAATCGTTTTCAGATTGGTTGCTTATTTGCTGAATATGATCTGTTTAAACCTACTACTTTTATACAAAATTGTATACATATTAATTTTCGTATATATTTGACACAGTTTTATATCAATTTCTCGAGACAGGAACATCAGATATGACTTTCATGGGTCGAGATCGAGAGCTAAAGTGATTAGCTTTCAGCCTATACCCCCTTTCATTTTTCCTTTACTGTCCCTTTAAGATATTTTTACTTTTTTCATATTTCTCCATGCATTATTCTTGATTATTATTATTTCCTAGGGTTATGCCTAGTTCTTTTGGTATCCAGGAGCATTGTAATATATTGTAGTTTTCTTGAATATTATTGTATTCTAGGGATATGCCTAATTTCTCTGGTATACAGGAGCATTGTAATATGTTGTAGTTTTCTTGAATATTATTGTATTATAGGGATATGCCTAGTTTCTCTGGTAATCCAGGAGCATTATAATATATTGTATTCTAGGGATATGCCTAGTTTCTCTGGTATCCAGGAGCATTGTAATATATTGTAGTTTTCTTGAATATTATTGTATTCTAGGGATATGCCTAGTTTCTCTGGTATACAGGAGGATTGTAATATATTGTAGTTTTCTTGAATATTATTGTATTCTAGGGATATGCCTAGTTTCTCTGGTATACAGGAAGATTGTGAGGAGATTGTAGCTCTGATGAATCATGATTTACAGCTTAGGCTCAAGGTGAACACTGAACACTAAAAATAAATAATGAATTTTTTTTGGTTTACATATAATTTTAATTAAATTTAGCTTAGATTTTTTCGTTTTCTAGCCAACTTATAAAAATTAAACCAAATTAATCTGCGGTGATTTCTCGAGAACAATTTTTAAAACCCCGTTTAAGTGAATAAAAAATATTTGGTTTTATGCCTAACATCTGTGAAGTGGGGGATGATTTTTCAAGAAAATATACACCCCGAAGAATTTTGTATAAACTTTAAATTTGTAATACGGATGGGAATAAATCGATATTTTTTCTTCTAGAACCCTGAATGTACAGGAGAACAGCTTTCCGAAGCAGTCCAGCTGTTACAGCAGTTGGGCAGTCCTGCTGACAGCTTGGTTGACAGCTACCTGGCTCACGAAGCTGTTAAATTGACAAGTTCCTTAGCTGAGCTAGAAAACCAGATCACCATGATAACCAACCCGGAACTCTCAAAGGTAATACAGGGGTAAATATTACCAGTAAAACACCCCCTTTATTTTGCCCTTAATTATATTATGAACTAACTTGGGAACCCGGATTGCCACTGCCCAGGTTTATGTTATTGTTCACAGTCAAAATTACTCTTACCATTTAACCGCGCTTGGCATTAGATAAAGTGCTTGGTGTTGCCCGTGGAATTTCATAAAAAAAGATAGCATTGGTCATCCCTCGGGCACCCTCGGCTTCCCTCAAAAAATTTCAGCCAATTTGGTCTAGCCGTTTTACCAGCTATATCTAACATATATTTATATAATCGAAGAGCTTGATTTAAACAATTTGAAGTTTCTCTGGAAAACGTTTTTTATAACAGCAATAAGTTGAATAAAAAAGAATGTTCTCCAACC
Source organism: Eurytemora carolleeae (assembly GCF_000591075.1). Lineage (NCBI taxonomy): Eukaryota > Metazoa > Arthropoda > Copepoda > Calanoida > Temoridae > Eurytemora > Eurytemora carolleeae. Next base: position 261,165 of record NW_019396028.1, read on the forward strand.
CGTTGAAAAATAATTTCCTGCTTAACTTGTAAACGGTTCTATTTTAGGTATCTGAGAGTGTTGTTGTGATGGATTGTTTAGAATTTGTTGATCATGCTTCCAATATATTCCTAGCAGAACTATCTTCAACCATATCAGCATTCAACGCAGTATTTACAGATTATCCAGAAGGTAGGTGTACTCGTAACGTCGTTTTTCAGACTTTAAAAACTTAAAAGTTCTCTCATATCCAGGGCGAGTATTCCCTGATAACCAGCGCACCACATTAATACATGAGGTTTATAAGTCTATATGCTTTATTGAAGTAGGTATTGCCAACTCCTCATACTTTGAAATGAAATTTAATTAGAATAGGATAACAAAATATTTATTTTTATTGATTTACAAAATGTTGCTCCAGGTCTCAAAAATAAACTTTAATTTTCCAAGAATGAAAACCAGATAAGTAGAAATGTTCTATTATATAAAAACACACTTACAAAGTTGCTCGGGCTGGAGTTTAATATGAGTTACAGTTTTCGAGGAGATATCTTATGCTTCATCAGAGTCTTGGCGAGTCTGAAAGAATGTTCTATTTGAGTTAACTCGAGTCCTTTTTTTGTAAAAACTGGAAATTGCTTTAAACGATGTTTTGTAAACCTCGTAAAAGACTGAGACCTGGAGACTACTTAGGGGGTTACTATTTCAAATCAACCCATTCTTCGTCTGAAAAGGACGACATTTATAGTTTTTTAAGTAATTTTATTCTTTCCGAAAAATTCTGAATAAGATAAAGAATTGATATAAAAAGATCACAATTTACATTCTCATGGCTTTGCAAACATAAAATCAAATATCAAAATTCTTAAACTGTGGCGAAGATTTGATTTGTGCATAAAGCTAATGAATGGAAAGTTTTAGAATCTTTGGGAAAAGTCTAAGTTTTCATTTGTAACTTCAGTTTCTTCTTTCTCCGTATACATTTCTTCACACTCATAACATGGATCCAACATTCTTCTCCAGATTTTCAGAAATCCTGAACATTAAAAGTTTAATCAGAATGATTTAAATTCCACAGTAGGATTAGGATAATTATTATTATTTTATATTAATATTAATAAGAAAAAATGTAGAATCGATAACCAGCTATCTATCACTAGTTAACGGACGTTAAATATTGTGCGTTAGCCCGGATGGAGAGCAGGCCGTATGTTAATGTGCTGCTCCCTGATGGCGGTCTGGGGGTTCCATGTGCGCCGTCGGGTTCACTTTCAGATCTTGTTATTTATTATTATTATATTTACTTGAAAAGTCTTCTTTTTTCCCCTAGAAATAATTTCTAAATAGGGGAAATAAATGAATTTTGGGATAAAAAGTTTTAAAATGGATGAAAATTTTGTCTTTTGATGTCAAAAATCACTCTGCTCCCCCCTCGTGTAATACCTGGAATTATATACCCCTGTTATAACTGTTCAGGTTCCAACCAGCAACTGATGTCCTGGATCCAAGAATACCTGGATCAATACATGGATCTGGTTCAGAGGAGATTATCATTGGAGAAGGAGGTGAGAGAAAAAATTCTACAATTAAATCAACTTTTCCAGATAATTTTGTATTTTTTGGATTTTGTACGATTTCCTTTCTAATCTTTATTTCTAATTACATTGAATCGATCCTATCTAAAACTCTCATTTTGTTTCTAGTTTGAACTTGTGCCGACATTAATCACTAACATGCAGATGGAATAGTTTGAAACCGTGTGACCCAGGGGCGTATTCAGGAATTTGTTCGGGGGGGGGGGGGCTTAGCACCTGTTGGAACCCAAAAACCCCTGAAAATCATGGATTTCCCCGATTTAGGGGAGGGGGGTCTAAGCCTCCATAGCTAGCTCGGACTGACCGCCTCTGACCGTGTCCATTATACAGGGTGCGTGCAGTTATGTACAAGTTTGAGTATTTAAAACGTATTCCCTCTGTATTTAGGAAGGAGAAACTGTAATTCTTGTCCGAGCTATTGATAGATTCTATAAGAAGCTTCTAGCTGCTGGCAGAACTATTCCAGGTCAACAATAATAATAATAATGATAATAATGATGCAGGTAATGATAATAATAAGAGATTTTTTGTTCCCAGGACATGATCGGGTTGTTACGATCAAATCTCGGAATTTTTTCTATTGCGAAAGTTTGGTGTTGTCTGGGTTTTTATATTGATCTACCAGGGGTTGTAATCTGGCAGCACATTCATCCATCCACGCTTCATTCAAACTGAGAAGAGGGTTGACAAGATTCCAGCTGCCTAAGATTCTTCTTAGACCTGAGAATATAGAGTGCAGGAATCCTTCTGATATACTGGAATGAGGCCCGGGTGCCATACTGATAGGAAACATCACACTCATTGCTCCGTAACATCTGTAAGCCCGGATTGGATACCCCCAGGTACCTATAGCTGGCAACCATAGACTCTCCCTGCTTGTCCACCATTCCTCTCTTCATCATCATTCACTTAAAGCTTCTTTCTTTTTGAGTAGAACGCATGCACCCTATCGCTGCGAGAGTATTTGACAGCCGCCCCTCTGTCCTCTTACATCCGTCAGGTGGTCATAACTGCTTAACCATATGTCGGCTGCAGTTGTTTTTGAAACAAACCCGTGAACACCAGTCTGGACACCAATCCAGTTAATGGCCGTGGACAAGTGTGAACACGAGAACTGGAGTCACACACTCTCCACCCCACCCCACATGATAATAATGATAAATAATGATAAATAATGATAATAATAATGAAAAATCATTATAATTATAATGATGATAATAATAATAATAAAAATTATAAAAATCACAATGATAATAATAATGATAATAATATTGATAATATTGATACTAATGATGATAAAAATGAAAAAATGAAAATAATGAAAATGATGATAATAATGAGCTGATGTTTCCAGGTTTGAATCTAGGAACTGCTGCTCTAGATGTTGTTTTAAATATAACATCTTCTTTTGTGAACTCGATAGCAAGGTAGGATTCCATTTTGCATATTAGAAATTAATTAAATTAATTGATTTGATGCTTTTCCTTGTATCGTAAAAAAGTATTTGATTTTTCCGAAAATATAATTTTTGAACTCGCATTTTAGGGGCCTTGAAAATTCCTTACAAGAAAACCTACTTGCTGTGAGACAAGTGATCGCTGCCCCCCGACGAAATGGGGGCGAGAGCCCCACACCCCCACTCTCAGAGCTTGCAAATAGTTTACTCTCAGGGATAGTGGATTCTATAAAATCAGCTCTCAAGGGACTAAAAAGGTTTGCATATTATTATTATGTTTATTAAATAAAAGAATCTTACAAATATATACATGACATTTCATGAGATTTTAATCAGTGCAAAATATGTTTATTATATCAGTAATATTATCATTAGATCCATTAACATAACGTTTTAAGTCGAAAAGTTAAAAAAAATGGGATTTTCTGGGCATGGTAAATAATGTCCTTAAAATATATTTGTAAATTTTAATCTATGAGAATATCTAAAACGTAACCTAGAGAGTTTATATATTCTTAACGACCGCAACCCAATGATAATGTTTTTGGCGTAAATGCAGATTTGATTTTTAAAGTTTTAAAAATGTAAGAATTTAATTATGTACTTTTTTTAAATTGCCCCCCTCCCACACACTTTCCACTTTAGCTCATAACTCGATATCCTTAATGGAACCTTTTGAATTGAATGGTTTATTTTTTATTCGGGAAATACCGATAATAAATAATTAATATTAATCCATCGCTGTAATCTGAAGTTTTTTTTATTTCAGGTTCCTAGACCCCGAGTTAGCGTACAGTGTTAAACCCGGGTTTAGATCTAGGTTTAGTAAGGAGCTAGTTCTACATTCTGTTCTCTTTAATCAGTTCTGGTTTACAAGGGATGCATGCAACAAGTTTACTGGTAGGCTATTCATCAAATACTGGAAATCACCGAAGATTTCAAAAATTAGTTGTTTTTTCTTTGTATTCTTCAATAATAAAATTATTGTTTTCTTCTTTACTCTTAGTGTTTTATTCAGAAATGATGCTTTTATTATTATTAGGTTTATAAATGAATGCTGCGTTTATGAAGACTAGTTATTGTAATTTTATTCCCAACGTTAATGATCTCCCGCAAAAGCCAATTTAATTTATAATTGAAAACTAAATGTGTTGTTTTTTCGATTTTTCGATTTTTATAATTTGGTTTTTGGGATTTTTAGGAGATGTATCAGTACCTCCTGGTCTTCTACTACTTCTCTCCAGAACCTGTCTTGATCTTCATTTATCTACAGTATCATACCTTTCATCCTATACACAGGTTCATTTAACTACAGTATCATACCTTTCATCCTATACATAGGTTCATTTATCTACAGTATCATACCTTTCATCCTATACATAGGTTCATTTATCCACAGTATCGTACTTTTCATCCTATACACAGGTTCATTTATCCACAGTATCATACCTTTCATCCTATACACAGGTTCATTTATCACTACAGTATCATACCTTTCATCCTATACATAGGTTCATTTATCTACAGTATCATACCTTTCATCCTATACACAGGTTCATTTATCTACAGTATCATACCTTTCATTCTATACACGGGTTCACTTATCCACAGTATCATAACTTTCATTCTATACACAGGTTCATTTATCCACAGTATCATACCTTTCATCCTATACACAGGTTCACTTATCCACAGTATCATACCTTTCATTCTATACACAGGTTCACTTATCCACAGTATCATACCTTTCATTCTATACACAGGTTCATTTATCCACAGTATCATACCTTTCATCCTATACACAGGTTCATTTATCTACAGTATCATACCTTTCATCCTATACACAGGTTCATTTATCTACAGTATCATACCTTTCATTCTATACACAGGTTCATTTATCCACAGTATCATACCTTTCATTCTATACACAGGTTGATTTCAGTATCGTATTTTTATTAATTTCATAAATTTTCCCAACCTTGGGAACAAATTCTAATTGTAACAGGTCACTTCAAAACTTTGACAAAGTTTAAAACATATCAAACATTTAAATGGATTTTTCGCTTATACATGAAAATAATTCCCCCCTTAACCTTATCATTTTAATTATTATTTTAAGAGATTATTCATTTTATTGAAGTATCTGTAAAAAAATGTCTTATTTATATTTTTATATAATTTAAGGATGAGTTTCTGATTGCTGATTTACCGAATATATCTCCTGTCAGTTTAGCTCTGGCTACAACAGCTCAGAACCTACTTGACAGGTTATATTCATTTTCAGATACATTCATTTAACGATTCTTCTTATTATTTTGGGTATACCTGAGTTTTCTGAACTTAAGGATTAAACACGATTCTCTAAAGAACAAATATTTACGAAATTATGACGGTATCTATCAGCATAAAGACTTTTTTAATTCAGGTTACTTATTTCCTGGTTTCCCGAAAGTCTGATTTTCTTAAACTTGCTCCTTTTTGGATCTCTTAGCTGAACCGTCCCAGATGTTTTTCTTGTCATAGCCAAAGACCCACCCCTTAAACATGATTTTAATCAGTAAAAGCATAATTCTTTGTAGCAGTAAACGTATTTAATTTGTTTTCTTTAGCATTTTTTTTTATTTACAAGATCATATTGACCATTGTCCATGTTCAGGTATGTTCAAGTAGAATCCGGAGATCTATCTTTACTCTTGAGGAAGAGCGTGGAGGCCAGAGATTGGTTGAGTACTGTAGAACCTCGTAGTGTTAGAGCTGTTATGAAGAGGATAGTGGAGGACGTAACTCTAATAGGTCAGATATCTAGGGATTGTCTAATGTAGAATTATTAATGTAAAGTCTTTTATTTATTCAGACACCCAAGTAGGCCAGCTATATGAGGACGGTCAGAAGAAAGCAAGATCATCAGATAGTTCAAGGTAATAGCTTACACACAATATCTACTAGCTTAGATGACAATTCCAAATGCAAATTAAGACATTAAGTTAAAATGAACAGCTCGATGTACCAACTAATTAGATATTTCACGGTTTTTTGTCTAAAGATAATTCCAGGCAAGTACTAAAGTTATTTCAGAGGCGTACGCATTTTTTGTACTGCAGTGTACTGTCTTTGGGCGGAAAAGTAAACACAAGACGGATGTCACAGCCGGCCTGACATGGAATCCATTTTCACAAAAATAATCTATAAAATATTCTGGTCATAGGAATCTATTATGTGAATTTTGAAAATTATCAAAATTAAATTCTTTTAACCTCCTCGGATACTAAACGAACATTGATGCATCTATTCTTGTCTACAAAGTCCGCCCAGAGGGAACTGGTTTCAATATGTACGCACTACGCAGAGTATACGCGACCGTAATTAACTTTCCTTGCATTAGTATCTTGGTTCGAGATGCTTAGCATATATAGGGTTTCCCACAAAGGATGAGACTGAAGACGACTGATGGGTGAATGAGTCCCATGCAATCGTAAACATGTTTATTTTTAGACCAAATCATTAAATATACCACTGAAAGACTATATTTAAGGGGAAACATCAATTGCAATCTTTAGATCGTCATATTGCATGAAATTCAGGTCGTCATTGCAGTCTTATCCTTTGTGATAACCCTGTAGGTTGATTGGTAATAATAATAATAATAAGTTAAAGATTCCAGCTTAGAATATAGTTTCAGATAGTAGCATAGAAGATAGTTCAAGGTTCCAGCTTAGATTATAGTTTCAGATAGTAGCATAGAAGATAGTTCAAGGTTCCAGCTTTGAATATAGTTTCAGATAGTAGCATAGAAGATTGTTCAAGGTTCCAGCTTAGAATATAGTTTCAGATTGTAGCATATAAGATAGTTCAAGGTTCCAGCTTATAATATAGTTTCAGGTAGTAGCATAGAAGATAGTTCAAGGTTTCAGCTTAGAATATAGTTTCAGGTTGTACCATGGAAGATAGTTCAAGGTTCCAGCTTAGAATATAGTTTCAGGTTGTACCATAGAAGATAGTTCAAGGTTCCAGCTATTATTGGTAACTTGTAGTTTCAATTGGTATCAGTTCTACTAGATTGTGTAGACTGTAGATAAACTTGACAAATGTTTAGGAGAACTGGAGCTAGATCTAGATCTGTTTTCTCCAGCTATGGAACTGGAAGGAATATGGAGTCGAGTCTAGCGACCAATATTCAGAAACTCTTCTCTGAAAGAATAGATTTCTTCACAGCAGTCCGTCCTGCCAAAATATCTGTTCTGACCTGTATAATAAAACTAGGACTTAAAACTCTGCTGGAGTGCGTCAGGTTTGTTGTTTACTTGCTGACCTTTAACTGGGAGGGAGGGGGGCGGAAGTGACGTAAAATAATCGAATTCTGGATGAAAAGGTTTCAAAACAGGAAACTGGTTTGAAATTCAAAATCTCACTTTTCAGTTTTTTATCGAAATATTTAAAAAAATTTGTTAGAGAAGGTGGTAATTCTTGATAGTATTCACCATTGGTTTTGTGTGACTTCATGTTTTTAAAATTTCGTTGGTTGATGATATTAAAAATAAATATGTTCAGATTGAAAACGTTTGCTCGGTTTGGTTTACAGCAGATCCAGGTGGATTGTCATTATCTCCAGCTATACTTGTGGAGATTTGTCGAAGACGAGGTAAACACACGGGGAGAAGGTATGGGCAGGACAAGGACAGAGAAAGTACGAGAACAGGAAAGTACGAGGAGGAGAGGAAAGTACGAGGAGAAGGACAGGAAAGTACGAGGAGAAGGACAGGAAAGTACGAGGAGAAGGACAAGAAAGTACTAGGAGAAGGATAGGAAAGTACGAGGAGACGGACAGGAAAGTACTAGGAGAAGGGCAGGAAAGTACGAGGAGAAGGAGAGGAAAGTAGGAGGAGAAGGACAAGAAAGTACGAGGAGAAGAACAGGAAAGATTTGTTTTCAAGGAAAATACTGAAAGAAAGGTAATGAATGAGAAGATATAGACATGGACATTAGACATGGAGAAGGAAAGGGGAAGGAAGGGAGATTGACGCGAAGAAGACCAGGGATAGGTCTGAGAAAAGACAAGGAGAAGGGCATGAAAACGCGGAAACCAATGAAAGTGTGGGAATAGGGACAGAAAAAATGACAAGGATATTCTTCGAGGGAAGGACGGAAAGATGTTCAAGGAAATGACAAGTACATAGAAAGATAAAGGAGAATTTGTCTTGAATTTTGTCTTTTAGTGGCTTATTTATTAAAATACAAAGAAATAACCAATTTAACAGTTGTACACAATCATGAATATAAGAAAACAGACAGTATTAATTACGTACAGTCGTCTCTGAAGTCTCATTCTTTGTAGGCTAGTAAGTAATTTATGTATATTTTAGGCGGTTGTTTATCATCTTCTGGATGAGATAATGTCCTCAGCTCTACTACGCAGTCTCGAACAACCTCCTATACTAATGGAACCATCCATTGTAGAGGTCATCTGTGATAAAGTTTAGTCAGACGAGGATTTGGGAAATGTCTTCTTTGTTTTCTGTTTTTAAGCATACCCTTTTTTATTATATCAACATGTTCTGGGAATAATTCAAGCTAATATTAATATATCGCGGGCATTCCATTTCATTAGTTATTTAAGCAACACTAAACAAGTTTACAACTAAATTTGTTTTAATATTATCAAATACGAATGAAATATTTAAAACCCATAATTTTAATGTTTTTGATGATAACTGTTTCTGGTCTATTTTATGAGTTTTACAACTGAATATATTGTTTATTGTTTATGTATAAAAAATATTTTAATAAATGTTTGAACCTGGTCAGGATTATTCAAATAAAGATAAAAATTTGTTTCATTGGGTTTAAATGGACAATTTAAATTGTTCAAATTGCACCCTTTCGACCGACGTGAAGCGATCCGACTGGAACAGCAGAGAGAAGTTCTTGTTTATCCAGGCTTAAGAGAACGGGCCAAGCGGCGGTATGTGAAAGGACCCAGGGGGTGGAGGGGGTGTATAATTAAACTTGTGTAACCTTGATGCTTAGTAAAATCCAAACTGACAGGTTAAGATTTTGATTCATGATTGGTAAATTATTTTTAGTTTTTCATTTTGCTCTGTAAATATCCGTTTTATTATTTCACTTGGTGGATAGAGATTTCCCACTCGAACAAAACATTTAAAATTAGACCTGAAAATGGATTAATGTTGTCGGAGTTCAGAATTGGACGATAAACAAAGTTTAAAAAGTCGAGGCTTCATAAAAATCACAAATATTTCTCACTAAAGAAAGATAATTTAGATTAATAGTAAATATTACTTAACTATAATAAACTCATTGATAAAATAAACTTCAACTGTTTACATTATCTCATTTATAAGATTTCTTCCTAGCATACTTTAAACTGATTAAAATCATCTCTCTGGAAAACACACTTCCTTCTAAAAATGAATGTCACTAAAATGTAAATTTAAATTGTTAGATAAAACAGAGGGCGGAACTTTAATCTTGAACACTTGATTTCGATTTCCAATGTAAGCCCTTATTTTGAGGATCAATGCTTGATCCATGTAATGAAGGATGGAGATTAATAGTTGATCCTTAGACTCACAACCAGAAGTGTGTTTAAAGGGAGTTTTCGCGAAAAATGAAAGGGGGTATAGGCTTAATGCGATAAAAAAGCGCTTTTGATAACTACTAATCTTACTTCTATCTGTTGCGTCTATAAGGAGATAATTGTTAAAAACGACTGATACCGAAGAACGTAGTGCCCATACAAATTGAGAAAGATGCAACATACGACTTAAACCGTAAAAAAATCAATTTAATTTCGAACAAATCATTAAGATATTACAACCTATAGTCATCGATTATCTTTCGCCACATTTGTGTATAGTTGATATTTCATAATATGTTTTAATTGTTATGATCTGAGAATTACTTTTAAAAACATTTATTCCTGTTTCGAGGATTATTGGTAATGAAGACGACATTTTCATATTTTCCAGGAATGTTCGAAAACAAGTTGTACGCTAAATATTATTTTTAAAAATAAAATCAAAACATATTATGAAAAATCAACAAATGTGGCGAAAGATAATCGATGACCATAGATTGTAATATCTGAATGATTTGTTTGAAATTAAATAGATTTTTTTACGATCTAAGTCGTATGTTGCATCTTTCTGAATTTGTATGGACACTACTTTCTTCGGTATTAGTCGTTTTTAACAATTTTCTCCTTAAAGACGCAACAGATAGAAGTAAGATTAGTAGCGATCAAAAGCGCTTTTTATAGTATTAAGCCTACACCCCCTTTCATTTTTGCGAACACTCCCTTTAAGGGGGGGGGACTGGGACTCAGATCATTGAATTCTATGGTTTCCATGGTACTGTGATCTAGACAGGCTGCATTTGTTGCATAAAACGTGCTGGGTCGACTCACTGTGTAGCCAGACTGGACAGTATATACTGTACGTGTTGGTATTGGCACGGATCATGCAACTTTTAGACTGGTGTGAGGGGGTTTTATGTGAACAATTCACCCCTGTTCACGACACAAAAGTTCTTGCTTTAGATGTAATTTCAAATGTAGATAAATAATGTTCTTTACATGAACCAAGAATACATAATTTCATCTCTCATATATCTCAGATTTAAAGAGGTTTTCAGAATACTATTCACTAGATAACCCACCTGGGAGACAAGTAGTTCAATTCTTCTACAGGGTGTCCCAATAAACATGGGAATTAGGAGACGAGTTGAAAGTTGACATCGATTATTGATAATTTATAAATGGCAAAAAGTGTATTGAAATAAAAATTTTACGTCTTATGTGCTTTTGAAATTAAATTAAAAATTAAAAATATTTAGTAGTTATTTAATAACTTAGAATCTGGACAGAGTTTTCAACATCTCCGTGAATTTTGAAGGTGCAAATATGGCAAACCAGATATTGGAATTTCCCAGCTTTGATTATTAACTGCAGTTCAACTGGAATGCTACACAAATTGTGATCACGTGCCACGCAGCAAAAAAAGATGATATATAAGTCTTCACTTAATTACCATGTTTTTTTGGGACACTCTGTAGCATATTCTCTTCTTTTACAGTGGTTGGCAGAATAATATGGAGAAGATAATCTATATGTAATTATTCAAACTGACTTTGATGTATGAAGAAGCCAAGCAACTATTCAAGAAAGCTGCCTTTTTATTAATTACTATGTCTCGTAAAAGGAATTTAATCTGTGCTACAAACTCTAATTCTCCGGTTTCTAAATCTGAGGGTGTAAACCTTTGATTTCAACAATAGATTTTTTATCTAAGAGAATCCAAAGTTTGAAATAGCTAAGGTCTCTATTACCATGCATGGTTGCCAAGATTTTTTGGCTAAGACTCAATTTATTTAAAGAAAATAAATATTACATGATACTTTGGTGAGTTACTGATTTGTCGTTTTGTACTTTTTCGTACAAAAAAGTATAGATGAGGGAAAGCGTTTAATAGGTCAAATTGTGTTCGAAAGTCATGGTTCTCTGGGATAAGGACCGAACCGAATCTGCGTGACCTATACCTGCTGTTTTATTCAAACAATACCTTCCATTTAAATGTGGATTGTGGATTGTGGATTGTGGATTGTGGATTGTAGCTAGATTGAGGATTGTGGATTGTGGATTGTGGATTGTGGATTATGGATTGTGGATTGTGGATTGTGGAGGGCCGGTAACGTCGTTTTTCTATGTTGCTAGTAGATGTCTGTCTTTCTATGAGACTATTGAAGCAAGTTCTAAGCTTTGCATTAGATTTCTTTCTAATTTATGCAAAAATGACCTTAACACAGTTTTTGGCAGAAATTTATTTTCCATTGCAAATGATTGTTCTGTAAATCTTTCTGATCTTGGTAAAATGTTTGTTAAGAAACAAATGAAATATTTTGATGTCCCATTGGACCATGCATGGAAAGTTCCGGTTTTACAAGAACTTTTAAATACAGGAACGAATAATTTATATGTTAAAGGATTCGATGATTACGTAATAAGTGAAATGATAAACATGGTATGTAATAAGTAATGATCAATGTCGCCTATTTGTGCATAATTTTTCATATTTTTTTCTTTTGTAAAACTATATATTCAAATTATTAAACGAATTTAAACTACACCATTTATATATGTATTTATATCTTTGTGTGTGAATCACTCCTGTTTGCCGCGTCCATTAGCGCCTGATCCAATCAGGGTTCAGTCACGAGTTTGTAGTCTATTCTGAACTAATAGAAATTGCATGTCGGTAACATCTATCTTTCTATCTGTCTCATTATCCAATTAGAGATATGAATCCTTGAATCGGAGTAAATGGAAATATCTAATTCTATTGAAACTATAGGGGAATAAATCTTTAAAATAATAATAATTATTTTAAAAATAATATATGGAGTATAACACTACCATGCAAACAAAGATTCTGGGGTTCCATCATAGAGAATAGAATATATAGAGAGGAATTAAAAGAATCTCTCGGTATGAATTTTTTCAGTCCCTTTCAGCCTGAAAGGGAGTTCAAAGTGTACAAATCATGTAAATGTTTACAAATTATATGCAGTAGAGTACATTAATACAGTATGTTCCCTAGACTATCCATTTCAACTTCGAATTTTTTAAACTGTTAAAAAAACTTTATAATGAATTAGGTGAATAAAAAACATCATTTGATTTATAGTTATAACGGAAAATCATCGTTTGTAAAGTGGAAACCAGCCTATTTCATAATTTGGTTTTCTTTTAACAATAATTTATAGATTTTCTATAAAATGATATTCCAGGGTCCAACAGGTTATAAGGCATAAATATGTGAAGTACACCTGCAGTATGGAAGCAGTACAACAAAATGGCCGTTTTACACTTTTTTCTAGTAAATTCCTCTCTATATATTCTATTCTCTATGGGTTCCATGTATTCTCCTTGGAATAAAACATATTGAAGGGACTAGAAGCGTAATTTCATGTGACTTGCACATTTGTATTCCACATTTTAAGGTTTTAAGAGCACCATGGTAAATCGGGCATTGTTATCTTCGCATAGAAGGTCAGTTAAAATTACACCTACAGTCCGTTTAATTTTACTCTTCTCCTATAATTGTTTAGCTGTATCTTGTTGAATGTTGATGATGTTGATTAAAGATTTAATTAAATATGACCCTAGTGTGTTCTAGGATTAAAGATGCATGCTCCCAGTCCATTGTTTACCAGAGGTTCCTTCATTACACATGTAATTGACAAATATATATTAAGAATATAATTGAATAATCGTACAAAGGATATGTGAATATTGTTAATTAAATAACAATCTAATTAAAGAACATCAAGATCTAAATAAATATGGAACATAGAATTATTTATTCGTAATGAGGAAGCAATTTATTTCTTGAGGACAGTTCCATTTTATCAAGTCAGATGCATATTGTAAACAAATATAGCAACCTTTTGTGATTATTCTTCTTCTGGATATATTGATTTTATCCTGTCAAGTCCTTATTCCATACCAATTAAACTGCTTTTATCAATCTATCCCTGTTTCATTTCCATTTATACTAACCCAATCCATCCCTGTTTGATTTTTCTATTATACCAACCCAATCAATACTTATTTCTTTTTTCATTTATAATAGCCCAATCCGTCCTTGGTTAAATTTTCATTTATAATAGTCCAATCCGTCCTTGTTTCTATTTTCATTTACACCAGCCCAACCCGTCCTTGTTTGATTTTTAAATAAGACTAACCTAATCCGTTCACCTTTTCACTTATACTAGCCCAATTCGTCCTAAATCAGATTTGCTTTCAATCTTAGTCTTTTTTCATTCATAATATCCGGCCCAATCTGTCCTAGTTTCTAATTTCATTAATACTAGTCCAATCCGTTCATGTTTAATTTTTCATTTATACTGGCCCAATCCGTCCTTGTTTCATTTTTCATTTATACTAGACCAATCCATCCTTGTTTCATTTGTCATTTATACTAGCCTAATCCATCCTTGTTTCATTTTTCATTAAAACAAGCCCAATCCGTCATTGGGTCATTTCTCCTTTATACTATCCCGATCTGTCCTTCGAACATTTTTCATTTATACTAGCCCAATCCGTCCTAGTTTCTAATTTCATTAATACTAGTCCAATCCGTTCATGTTTAATTTTTCATTTATACTAGCCCAATCCATCCTTGTTTAATTTTTCATTCATACTAGCACAATCCATCCTTGTTTCGCTTTTTATTTATACTAGCTCAATCCATCCTTGTTTCGCTTTTTATTTATACTAGCACGATACGTCCTTGTTTCGCTTTTTATTTATACAAGCCCAATCCATCCTTGCCTAATCCGTCTTGGTTAATTTTCCAATAAAACTAGCTCAATTCGTTTTTGGTTCATTTTTCATTTAATTAGCCCAACCCATCCTTGGTTCATTCTTTATCTATACTAGTCCAAACCGTCCTTAGTTTATTTTTCATTTATTCTATCCCAATCCATTCTTATTCATTTTTATTTGTATTATCCCAATCCGTCCTTGTTCGATTTCCATTTATATTATCCCAATCCGTCCTAGTTCTATTTTCATTTATAATATACCAATCTGTTCTAGTTCTATTTCCATTTACAATATCCCAATCCGTCCTAGTTCAATTCACATTTATATCATCCCAATCAGTCCTAGCTCCATTTTTATTTATAATATCGCAATCCGTCCTATTTCAATTTACATTTACAATATCCAAATCCGTCCTAGTTCAATTTACATTTATATTATCCCAATCAGTCCTAGTTCCATTTTCAATTCGTTCTATTTTAATTTACATTTATATTATCCCAATCCAGTCTGGTTCAATTTCCATTTATAATATCCCAATCCATTCTATTTCAATTTCTATTTATAATTTCCTAATCCATTTAAATTTTCCCAATAAGTCCATTTTCAATTATAATATCCCAATACTTCCTAGCTTCATTTTCATTTATAATAACCCAATACTTACTAGCTTCATTTTCATTTGTAATATTCCAATCCACCCTAGTCCAAATAAAACTTATATTATCCCAATCCGTCCTAGTTCCACTTTCATTTATATTAGCAAAATCCGTTCGAGTTCAATTTCCATATATTTATTTTCATTTTTAATTTTACTTTCGTTCATAATTTATTTGTAATATACCAATCCGTCCCTGGGTGCATTTTTTCATTTTTTCTTAGTTCAATCCGGTCTTTGTTTTATTCTAGCACAATTCATCTTAAATCAGATTTGCTTTCCTGCTCAAAAAAACTAAGCAAGTTAAAAATTTCTAGATTTAAATATTTATATTTTGCCAGTAATTCATCGTTAGGGGACAAACTTGCTTAGTAAGCTTAAAATGGATCAGTACGCTCCCGGTCTGGAAATTCAAAACATAAAATTTTCTAAGTTTAGATTTTGATTATCTTTACATTTTGAGACAAAAATAAGAAAGATTAAGATAAGAAATGTTTAAAGAAGAAAATATTATTTTGCCAACTATATAGATCAAAGTTAAACCAGTGATATTAATATTTCCTAGAGGATTTAAAGCTTTTTAATAACTTGTTTCTAGATATATTCATCTATGTAACTTTTTAGTCATTAATTAAAATTATTAAAATTTTTGGTTCGAAAATGTAACTCGGAATTTGAATAATGTAAAGGAATAGATCACAAGCCACAAACTCTAACTTTTAACCCATATTTCTTTGTAACCTGATTGTGTGAACCTTTGATATGTCAAACTATTTTAAATAACACAATTCACTGTTTGAAATATCAAAGGTTCAAAAATCATGTTGCAAAGATATAGGAATTAGAAAATAATTTCTGGTGAGTGTTCAGTGCCTTTTGTTCAGACTGCTGAATAAATTTTTTTATCGATTTTAAAAACGGCATGAGCTTGACATGATTCCTTGTAAATTAACTTTATTAATAATTTTAAATGCCGAAAAAATTAATTTTAAGAAAAAAATGGATTATGAAGCAGATAGACCAAGGAACCCTGAGCCCCCAAAGAAACCTGCCAGGAAAACCAAATTAGTGTACGGAAATGAAAAGACGGAGATGGATATATCCAAATTAAACATGGATATGAATATATCCATTTCAAAAATAAAGATGTATCCTCCTGTGTTCAGCGAACCTCTACACCTAGAGACAGAGACAGCTCTGGAGAATGAAACAGTTCAAAACCAAGATAATCTAGAAATAAACCAGTTTGAAATGCATGAATTTGACAACAACACCAAACCGGTTTCCAAGACTCCAGATTTGGTTTGGAAACCTCAAACGAAAGTCCAAGTTAACCCTGAGAAGAGTGAATATGACCCCAGTATCTCAAGTCGAGAGGATGAAACTAGATCACTGCTTGGTCAGTATCAACCAGGTATCCATATAAAGTTGTAATCTCTGTTTGTTTGAATGTCCGATAATAACTCAGCAACCCCTTGCCCTATTTGCCTCAAATTTTGATTGGGGATCTCGGGAGAACCACGGGAATGTGTTTTTCTTGGTTTCTTACAATAAGTTGACTCTTATTAAGAAAACTTGATTGTCCAGGTTTTATTAATCCTGGAGATGAAGATCTTGAAGATAATCCTGATGATGAATATAAACCTGCAAAACCAAGGTTAACATTTGTATTAATATTGGTAATGTTTGTTTTCTAAACTCCGTGATATCTGGATTCCGGTTCATAGATCAGTTAGAGCAAACTGTACAGTACATATACTGACTATAAGGTAAAAAGGGACGGTACACCAATTGAATCAATCCTTTCTACGGAGATTCTAGATTGTGATTGGTTTAATAGCTAGATAAATAAACGAAATGATCAAGTTCTTTTAGACTTTGAATAATGGGATTTGTCAAAAGAAAATGATTAGCCTAAGAACGTATTGATCTACTGTACAAGAATAACTTAAAGGGACTGTAACCGTAATTTAGTGACCCTCTAAGCAAAGATGACAATGCCCGACTTACAAAGGTACCTTTGAAACCTAACTCTGATAAAAATGTGGAAGATACAATCATTTTTCTTAGCCAAAAAGTGTTTATTTCTGTGAGTTTTTTAAAAAAAAGAAACGCGAAAGTCACTTTTGCAGAGACACCAAATAAACAGTTTAGAGAAACTAAAACATTTATATCTAATTCATACTTTTAAGGGTACCGTTGTAAATCAGGCATTGCGATCTTTGCATGGTGGGTCACATGAAATTAGGATTAGAGTCCCTTTAAACTACGTTTTTTTTTATCCCTCAGTACTTACCATCAGTATTTAGGCGAGGTAGCTGGGTCATCTCGTCTATAGTTGTAGAGAAAATCAAGTCTCATAATAATACAACAAAACAATGGTAATTGAAAATATATTTAAAGGGACTGTAAACGTAATTTCAAGTAATCCTTTATGATAATTTGCAATTATGGTTTCTTTATACAAGTGACTTGTTTTTAATCTTAATGATTTATTTCTTTTAAATTTTACAATATTTTTAATATTTATATGATATCAGATGAAAATATTTTGATATTTCTTCTTCGCTTTATTCTTGTTCATCTTTTATACATCTTTCAATCATATATCGGCTAATTTTGAAAAAAGAAAAAAAGGGATGTTCTTGTAAATTATACACTTTCACTAGCAGAATTATCTTTAAAAAGATCTTGTTTTTTTTCTGAAATTCATTTTGAGTGAACTGTCTGGTTTTCTTTTCTTGGAAAGCTTACCAGGCAATTTGTAGTATTTCAATGTCAGCTCTGTATTGCTTGCACATGTTTGCTAGGGTCGGCTTTACACATTTTTTAGATCATTTAACTTCAATAAGATTTTTTGAAGAGAGGGGGTAGGATGTCTCCCATCCTGTTTTTGTCTTCATTCTCTATCGGTAAAAAAAGTGTAAAGCTGAAAACACCCCTTTCTTTATTTTCTTCTTTTTTCTAGTTTATCTCTTTTCTGCACTTTAAGACCTTTCTAAATAGTCCTTTTAACATCCGAGTTGTGGAAAAGGTAGAGAAGAGAGATTAGTAGATTTATAGGAAGAAGGGTATAGGGGATTTCTCCCTGTGTTCCTCCATTTTATACTGTTTCCCAGCTAGGGAAATTAAGGAAAACCCATAACTTGCACCCCTTATGGAAAATGGGGAGTTGTGATCCCTGAAAGCTCTCTTGAGAGGAATCTTCCATAGCAGTCCAGTCTTCACATCTGGTCGAGTAAAAAGCCGGTAACCTTGTGCAATGGCTTGTATATCCAAGTGACTTGTAGATTTAGGCAGAAGAGATATATTTTCCAATTTATGGCTTAGATATAGGTTTAGAGGGTAGTGTTGTGAATCAGTCATGTCATGTATCTCTTAAAATTTCATGGCACCATTGTGAACGCAACATTTGATCATGATTTTGACAATTACTCAAACTAAAGCTAAAGTTCACTGCAATAAAGTATCAGAGGTAAACCCAAAGGTCAAGACGTTGCGACACGGTTTTAATGCATTTATTTCATAGATTTCTGTGCTGGAAGGTTACTCGAAATAAAAAATAAAAATAAAAAAATTTAATTTTTAGGGAAAATAAGAAAATTACAGATTGGCTAGAGACTCAGCCAAGAAGTTGTGGCATAACCGAGGATTCTATTCATCAGGCTTCTAGTAATATACACAGTCAAACTTTTCTTCACGGAAATGGTTCAATGCTCAATAGCTCGAAAACCAACTCAGAGTCATTAATCCAGAATACCAGCACACAGAATTATTGTAATTTTACAAGCACTATAAACCAAGAGTTTCAAGCAAAAAAATATGAAACAATAACCAGGTCTTTGATGGAACCAACCCTGAATCCTGGAAATGGTTTTGCTCAAGAAAATAAGGATCCTCAGTCTTATATTTCATCAGCTAGGAAGAAGAAAGTGTTGAATGAAATAAGTTTAGAAAATATTGAACCTTTTGGAAAATCCAGTTCATTGCTACTTTCAAGCTTTCCTGTTAATAATAGAAGAAATTCTGTTATAAGCGTAGATTCGTCTTCAGAACAGAGTAATAATGTAAGTACCAATAATTTTAATTATTCATGATTTATTCTAAAAAAAAAATTGAAATAATGTTTTTCAGGCATTAAAGACTTGGTCAACATCACAAGGTTAATTTATAATATTATTATAACAATTTCTATTTATAAAAGTTTTTTTGAAAGATAAATACAAAATTGTAAGATTATTTTAATAGTATAACAGTATTCCGATATTGGGATTCTTGGGACCCCAGAACACCCCCCCCCCCGTCTGCAGGGGTGGGAGGGGGAACCCAGGACCCAGAACACCCCCCCCCTGTCCCAGGACCCCGAAACCCCCCTCAAGTGTGGAACTGTCCCACAACATTTATTTTGATATTCATAATATTTTTGAAAGATACCAATTTTTTTTTAAACTCAAATTAATTATAGAGGAATCTTCAAGAAAAGTGCGACGAAGTAGTGTTTGTCACAGCAATGGTAATAATACTAATACCTGGAAGGAGGCTAGAGATCTCCGATCGTCTTCTGTCGATCCTGAAAAGAAACCTATAATCTTCAGTTTCCTTGGACTCGACCAGGATCCGAAGCATAGAACTAGGCAGCATGATTTTATTCCTCCCAGGTATACTTGGAAAAATATTTTCTTTTTCATGAAAAACTTGTTTGATCTCTCGTGATCAAGGTTGTTTATTAAGGTAAGATTCTCTGGATGCCCTCCAATGTCGTCTTTATAGCAATGGACAGTGGACAAACATCCTCATAACATTGTAATTGCTTATTGGCGGAAGATGAAGTGACAACGTTGTTGGTGAGAGTGGGAAGGATTTTCTTAGCTTTCAGCTGTAAAACGCGGAGAAAATCCTTCCCCCTCTCACTAATAACGCTGTGACTTTATCCTCCACCAATTGCCATGAAGACGACATTTTCCGTACATTCGAGCACATCCAGAGAATCTAACCTTAATATACAACCTTGCTTGCGATGCAATTTAATTGAAAGATGTTAAAAGGGTAGGAAGCAAATTTTTCTCCCTATCCCCCCTGATGAAACATTCTTGTGCGATTAAGATTTATTTAATAATTTTGTTGAAATATTTTAGAGATAGTTTAGTTCCCAACCTTTCCCGCTATAGCAGTCAGGAATATATATCTTTAGCTCAGGTTAATCATTTCAGTTCCAAGGTCAATTTTATTGATAGTTATCAGAAATTTAGATTTAATTAAAGCATATTTAGTTACACATGCTTGCCAACAAGATGATTAAAAATGATTTAAAAACTCAAAAGTTTTTCTCAAAGCTTTATTAATTTTAATCAATCTAGAACAATTAAATTTGTTTTCAGGAACCTGGACCTGACACCAATCTAAATAGAAACAAATCATTGAGTAAGGTATCTTTTAAAATATTTGTAGACCTTGTTTTGCCTTTACACAGGTGTATTCAACCGATATTGATTAATTGATTAATTAATTGATTAATTGATGAAATAGTACAAAAATACCGATAAAACTTGATGCATAAAATTATGGCAATTTAAAAAAAACACGTGAAGAAGTTGAGTTCTTCCTCTTAAAAGGTGCTGAAAGAACACCTTCAAGTGATCCTCCATGCAAAGCAAGATTACAACGGTACCCTTAATTTGATAAAAATTCAAGTGTGCACCGTGTTGAGTTAAGACATACGTAACAATTGGAGCCATGTGAATGTATCTTTTTTAACTATTAGGATGGAACTCTATATAGAAGCAATACAAATATTTCAGAGGTAATTTATTTTAAAAATTTACTTTATTTATTCTCAGACATTTATTTAATAGAATCTGACGGAGCTAATCAGACCAACTATGATCCTTCAATTTAAAAAGTTTGATTAATTTTTTTCTAAACTCAACTTTCAAAGTAGGATAAATAAGATGACATTTCAAATACTTTTGTGTTATAATCCGTCTATTTCGACAAACATACATATATAAATATATCATTATTATTATTATTATTATCATTATTATTATTATTATTTTTATTATTATTATTATCCTAAAGGGTGTTGAGACCTATACGTGGAGTAGACGAGGATCTATTTCAGGAACAGGGTTGAGAAGAGAATCTAAGGTATGATCATCTATATGGAACATATCTACTTGAACCACATAGATACGAATTATACTGTGGGGGGGGGGGGCCAACACTTTTATACATAAAATTGTTTTTGCCCTGAACGGACGGAGCAGTATTTAACCAAAATGTAAGTTACTTTGTTTAGGTTAGTGCTCCGGATCCCAAGGATGGAGCAGTATTTAACCGTGACGGAGGTTTCTTTATGCCCTTCGGAAACACCGGGTCCAAACCTACTCAGGTAAATAAATAATCTAATGAATCAGAGAAGAGAACAAAAAAATTAAACATGAAGTCAAATTTCCTCAAATTTTCTAATTTCTATAATTTTTGCAACCTGCCTGTTCAACTTATGTTGGATAACGTTTTCATCGTCGGATATTAAAGATATAGGGACTAGAAAATCGTTATCGTTGCAAGTTTTCAGTTCCTTAAAATAAGAACAGTCAGAAAAACAAAGTAAAAGGGTTAAAAGAAAAGTAGCAGAAAAAATTTTCAGATAATAATTATCGAAGGAGGTATTAAAAAGTAAAAATTTGGTAAAATAAGCTTATAAATCAAAATTTATTACACAAAAACAACCAGAAAACAATGGAATAAGAAGACGACATTATAGAACTACTTAAGTGTATTTGATGTTGTTACAAAGCAAATAGTTTTATTAGACACTTATTAAATAACTAATTTTCTGAAATGGGTCTGTTTCCACTAAATAATTTCTGTGTCTCATGTTCCTTGGAATTTTTTAAAGTTATACCTTGATTCTAAAACTCGTCTTTCTATTTCAGAGTTTTCTGGCTTTCACTGTATGTGCACAGAAAATAAAGATTTTTATGATTATGATCTACGTAAAATATTTCATTTCAGTTGCTTGAAAATTATTTACCTCCATATTTAATTTGAATTGATATATTGGTTGTATATTAATTAGTATGAACAATAAACATATAAGGGGTGTAAGACAAGACGGCAGCTGAAAGCAGAAGAAGATCTAAGAGAAAGGTTGGAGGAAGAGGAGAGAAGAAGAGTAGAGGAGAATAGAAGAGAGAGGAATCAGAAGAAAAAGGAGAAAAGAAGAAGAAATCTAACTTCTACAGTTAGTGTTCAGGTATATTATATAACGAATGGAATGTGTGGAGAGGGGAACATTGGGGTATTTTAAGGGGGTCAGGTCAGTCAGGGGGGGGACTGGTTTTTGTCACAATACTTCTCTTAAAATGGATCATGACTTGTGTTTCATGATGAGAATTGACAATATAAATACATTCTGAAATCTTTGTATTTACACACATTGTATCAAGTGTAGCTTGCAAGGGCGGCTTCAGAATTTAATACAAGGGGGTAAAAGATTCCCCCCCCCCCCTATATTAGTTTTACCTCCCTCTGTAATCTTATAATAAAATGACCTCCCTTCTATTGATATAAAGTAATCTTATAATAAAATGACCTCCCTTCTATTGATATAAAGTACTATTTACCATACTAATATTACAGTTTCTTTTACATTTAAGTATTATGGATTGAACCTTAAACATTAACATTATACATAGAATATCATATTATTCTAATCAAGGGAGAATTATTTTTTATTTTTCCTGCTATTATTATTGATCTTTTATTAAATAATGCGTCTTAAATCATGCCAATTTTTCTTGCAGGAGACTGCATTAGTTTCTATGTTAATTTTTAAAGTTAAAAATAAAAGTATACCGTAAGAAAGCTTAAAGTAAAAAAAGGAATTTTAATTCAAAATAAAAAAAACATCCTCCCTTCTTCCAAATCTACGATAATTTAGTTTTCTAGGGCCGCTTGAAATAAAGGTATTTATAACACTGTTGTCCGAAATTAAGGCAAGCCTCTTTGGGTTCATCGCCATTCTTTCCAGCTTGACCAACCTGTTGGTGGTCATAGATGACCTGTTCCAGGTCAAAAGCCTTCGGAGTACTGAATTTGTAAAATCCAGGGGGGGGTACACCCCCCATAATTTCACTCAGGAGGGGTAATGGACTGCCACCACCTCCCTGAGGCCGCCTATGGTAGCTTGTATTGATTTATAATGATTTTAATTTATAATTACTTTTCGACCGTTCATATATTTATCCTTGAATGGATCCTATAAATCCTCTTTATTGATTACATTTCAGAGAACATTGTTTATATAGGTTACACAAGAGATGTAAAGATTTACATTCTGTTTACAACCACAAACTCATGGTCCTCCCTTTCCTTATTAAAATAGATTAATTAAAAATGTCTTACTATTTAGTCTTCAGTATCTACAACTTATGTATCTCTTTAATCATTATAAATATCCAAATCGGTAACCGCCAAAAAAGTCATTGGAAAAAAAGTTTCCGGAAAAAAATCCTAAAATTTCACACTAAAAAAGTCCTGTGGAAAAAAGTCCTTTTATTAAAAAGTCTCCGGAAATAAAGTCCTACCAATTCGAGACTTTATTTTCTAGGACTTTTTTTCTAGGTTTTTCTTTCCCTCGGATTTATTTTCTTCAGGACTTTTTTTCCTGAGATCTTATTTCCTGAGACTTTATTAGAAGCCCCCATACTATTTTAGGAAAAAAGTCCCAGGAATCCAAAACACAGGACTTTATTTCCAGTGACATTTTTTCCAAGGACTTGAGAAAATTCGGATTTTTTTCCAAAGTTTTATTTCCAGGTTTTTTTTCCATAAACTTTTTTTCACGGAACTTTCTTGCATAGATTCATCCAAATCAAGATGAGATTGTCTCTGTACATAAACTACAAATGGTTTAAAGTGCTACAAGTTGGTCACTTTATATCTTTTATTGAACTAGACTGAAGAGCTTGCTAAACGAAGTGCTGAAATAGATGGAGTTACGAGATTTAGGAATGGGAAAATGATTTAATTTAATTTAAATTTTCGCATTGGCAATATTTTTAGATATTTATTTAGCCCAAAAGTGATATTTATTTTTTCCTCAGCAACAGTAGCTTACTGGTTAATAATCTCAGCAACAACATCAACATGACCAACATCAACAACACCACTCCTGGTGATCAATATCTTACAACAGAGATAATCAACAACATCAATTCCAGTATTAATCTTAGCCTGGTAAACATGCAGAATCAATCAGATCCTAAACCTATCCCTGAAAACTCAAGTATTCAATCCAACCTAGAGATTCCATCAGCTCAATCCAACCCAAACCAACTCAATTTAAATGAAACTGTTCAGGGGGGAAAACTCAACGAAAAAACAGGTATGAATATTACGACCAAAACTTTTCTGAATCTGATATATAAACTTTGCTTGTGGGTCTGTCTGTTAATACGGTTGAACCAATTGAGCCCAAATTATGTGTGGGACCTCTCCTGACCCCAGGGAATGTCAAAATGTATAAAATTACCCCAAAAAATATTTTGATTTTCGTAAAATTTGGAAAATTTGTTTTTTTATTGTACAAAGAGAAAACGCACACAGTGCATCAATTAAAATTGAATTAGAAGATTGGTGCACAGTACAGTACAGTACAGTACAGTACAGTACAGTACAGTACAGTGCCCTGAAAAGCTTATCTATATATAAATTTGGCTTGTCTGTTTGTTTGTCTGTTTGTTTGTTTGTATCCAATAAACGTCAAAACGGCTGAACCGATCGGGCCCAAATTTTTTTTGGGACATCTAGGGACCCCAGGGAAGGTTTATGAATGATCAAAATTTCAAACATTTGTCTCCATCAAAATTCGATCTTCATTAAATTTTTTAAAATTTTGAAAATCCACGAAATTTTTTGTGAAAATCCGCGAATTATTTTTGTTTTGTTTTACGATGTACACAAAGAGAACATGTTCACAATTAATTTAGAAGATGGGCGCGAAGCGCCCTCTAAGGCTAGTTATTCTAAATTTCTACATTTTATTGTTTTCAGGAGCGGAAAAATGGAAAAGTTGGCGGGGTTGGGAGGAAGGAGAAGAGGTTTCAGGATCCTTTATAGGTTGCGGATCCGAACCTTTGGGAGGAAAAAAGAACTGGTGGGACTGGGAACCAGAGGTAATTAATGAGATAATTTTTCTCTCAAAAACTTATTAATCGAATTTGAATTAATTTTAAAATTACTAGGCTTTCATAGGCTTTTTTTTTAAAAATCGTGGAATTTTTACTATTTAACTAAGTCGAATTTTGTTGGAGGCAAATATTTGAAAATTTGATCATCCACAAACCTTCCCTGGGGTCAAGCAAGATCCCACACAAAATTTGGGCCCGATCGGTTCAGCTATTTATTTGAAACAAACAAACAGACAGATAGACTAGCAAAGTATATATATACTAGCCTTTTAGAGCGCTTCGCGGCCGTATTCTATTTTAATTGTGAACATGGTTATCTTTGTGTACATCGTAAAAGCAAAACAAAAAAAGTTCAAGGATTTTGACAAAAAATGTTGTGGATTTTCAAAATTTTTAAAAATTAAATGAAAATCGAATTTTGATGGGGACAAATATTTGAAATTTTGATCATTCATAAACTTTCCCTGGGGCCATGTGAGGTCCAACACAAAATTTTGGCTTGATCGGTTCAGCCGTTTTTACGTTTATTGGATACAAACAAACAGACAAGCTAAATTTATATATAGACTAGGCTTTCACAAAAAAAGCAAAAAATTTCGCGGATTTTATAAAAAAAATGGTGGATTTTCAAAATTTTCAAAAATCGAAATTTGTTAGAGGCAAATTTTTGAAACTTCGATCTTCCATAAACCTTCCCTGCGGTCATGCGAGATCCCACACAAAATTTGGGCCCGATCGGTTCAGCCTTCGACGTTTATTGGACACAGACAGACAGACAGACAGACAAGCAAAGTAAAAGTAAAAGTTATCAACATTGATTTTTTAAATCAAGATTTAAAAATCCTTGATATTTTCGACTTTAAAGCAATCGATAAATATGAAAACTAGTAGATGAATTATCTCAAAAATGCCCTTGCCATTCTGCAAAAAACGTCAATGTTTAAAAGTAAAAACATTTGAAGACAATTGTTTTTATGAGACCTAATTCTAAGTTTCATCTTTTATTCGTCACTATGATTCTTTGAAGATTAAAAACATATATTTTCCCTAAAAGATTATTGTCATTATAAAAAGGATTTTTTGGGAGGCAAATTTATTACTTATAGATTCCTGAGAATGAATTAAGAAGGAAACGAGATCCAGTTCTTCATTGTTCAATGGATGATGATTTTGTGCCGGACAGGTACAGAAAAGCAAAAATAATAAAAGATCAAATGCCAAATGATCAAATACCGAATTATACAGTACAAACGCAGTACGTTTCAATTCGGTCTACAAGCTAGAAATGTAAACAAATCAGAGAAAAATCATAACAACGGATCGTACTGCATTGTTCATCTCAAAACCGGTTAAATGTCAACAACAAAGATTAAACAAAAACGAAACGATAAGAGATAAGAGAAGAGAAGAAAAAAGATAAGAGAACAGAAGAGTAGAGAAGAGAAGAAAAGAAAAGATAAGAAAAAAGAGAAGAAAAAATAGATTGTGTGAAAGAGAGAGCATTTTACAGACGTTTTATCCATAGAGAATAGAATATATAGAGAGGAATTAAAAGAATCTCTCGGTATGGATTTGTTCAGTCCCTTTCAGCCTGAAAGGGAGTTCAAAGTGTACAAATCATGTAAATGTTCACAAATTATATGCAGAGTAGAGTACATTAATACAGTATGTTCCCTAGACTATCCATTTCAATTTCGAATTTTTTAAACTGTTAAATAAACTTTATAATGAATTAGGTGAATAAAAACATCATTTGATTTATAGTTATAACGGAAAATCATCGTTTGTAAAGTGGAAGGCATAGAGTCTATGTGAAATGATCATTATCATTATGAAACCAGCCTATTTCATAATTTGGTTTTATATTAATATTAATTTTAGATTTTCTATTAAATGATATTCCAGGGCCCAACAGGTTATATAGCATAAATATGTGAAGTACACCTGCAGTATGGAAACAGTACAACAAAATGGCCGTTTTACACTTTTTTCTAGTAAATTCCTCTCTATATATTCTATTCTCTATGGTTTTATCATAAAAATATGTTTAAGAATATCCCTTAAACTTTAAAATTAACTTTATTGTAAAATTGCTATTATGATATTTTTGAAAAAAAATAGTTGTCACAACTGTTCAGCGTACATCTTTTTGATCATATAAAGATTTTTGATCATTTGGTATTTGATATTCTGATATTTTTGCATAGAAAACAGTTTCTCTAGGATTTGCATCTTTAGATAATGACAATCTGTTTTTTCTTTCTTACAGCAAAACAGTTTCATAGTTTGGTTTCTCAGACAATCTGAAATTTCTTCCGACATTTTTTCCTGAATAATTCATATAATCCACACAGCTTTCATTTCTTTGACCGGTGGTCAACATTTTTCAATGAGATCTTCAATGCTTGATCTCGATATCCACTATGAAAACTTATAAAGAAATTGAGCTTTTGCCACAAACTCAGATTTTCTAATTCCTATATCTATGCTTCCCGGATTCGTAACCTTCGATATTTCAAACTTTAAATCCTTTAAATCAAAAAATCTAAGTTTACACCATTATTTTGACATGCAATAAAATAGATACGGAGAATAATCATCTATGTTGAATTTTCTAATTTTATGTAATTTTTGTTTAGAAGTTTTTTGAGCTGTTCAAGAGAACCCATCAATAGGTTTGACTCAAGTTTTGAGCTAAACAGAACTAAAACAATGGGTAGAAATTCGTCAAGAGATATATCTCGAGGTCATCAATTGAGAAACAGAACTGCTTCGGCTTCAAGATAGATTGGTCGATTTTAGACTAAAGTAAATTTTATGTATGATTGAAATCTGATTTGTTCTCTAATTTAAGAGCTAGTTGAGTGTGTACAATGAGTCTTATTAAACATGCAAATTAATTAGAAATCATATTTTATCTTGTAGCATTTAATTGTAAACCTTGTCAATCTAATATTCACTAAAACAAACAGTTTTTTGGCACGTTTTATATTCAGAAAGCCAGGATCAAGTAAAATCAGTTCGTTATTTTTCAACTGTGAAGCTAGTTTGTTTGGGACACCCTACGTGTAAAATTTTGTTCCATTGTAATAAATACTTTAATGCAAAATAATTATTGTTAGAAATAAAAAAGATATAATAAATAACACGGTTTAGATGATTATATTTTTTTATATATACATCAATTCAATTAATTATTTATTAATCTTTATAAGTTTAATATCCTCCAAAGATTAGGTCTGCATAGTTTAAGTACAATTTATAAATTACAATAAAAAATTAAAGCTACAAATAAACTTTACATTGTCAATTAATTGTTCTCTCATTATTAAAATATGTGTTGAGTGTGTACTGTGCAGCAAATAGGAAAAATCAGCCTCTTTTCCTTCATCTCATTGAGTATCCTGGGATAAAAACTCATTAAAGGGACTGTTAGTGCAATTTCATGCGACTCTTAATCTAAAGTAGGCAAAGCCCGATTCTCAATGGTACCTAAGAACCTGTATCACTTTCGGAGAGAAACCACAAGTAAGAAAAATGAGTTTTCAAAATGATAAACATTGATTAATAAATAATATCTTGATCAGACAAAGTTTCTCAGGGTACCGTTGTGAATCGGGCATTGCCATCTTTGCATGGAGGTTGGCTTGAAATTATGCTTACAGTCCCTGTAAGGTATATACTGAAAAAAATCATTATAAAATTCACTGATATGGATTATAATGATGATGATAATAATAATAAAAAATAAGAATAGAAATTATGATATTGAAATAAAAATAATAATAATAATAATTATCATAATAATAATCTTGATAATTGGTAATAATGATTACCTTAATCGTTTCTTGTCTAATCAACTTTACATGGCTGAAAAAAAATTAGATTTCATACACATAAATATTATCATATCGAAATATTCTTCTTTCTTTGAAAATGAATTTTTTTTTTTACAAACAATAAACTTATCATAAGTGTTCAATTTTTGAATGTAATACAAACAAAAAACATTCTAAATAAGTTAAAGATCAGTTTTACACCAGATTTTTAAATACCTTCATTAATTTCCTCTTCAATGTCGTCTTCGTGATCAGGTTCCTCGTCCTCATCGTCTTCCAGAACATATTCAGGATCTTCTTGAGTATCATGAAGATTAAACCTGCTCATCTGCTGGTAAACTG
This sequence comes from Eurytemora carolleeae, assembly GCF_000591075.1. Lineage (NCBI taxonomy): Eukaryota > Metazoa > Arthropoda > Copepoda > Calanoida > Temoridae > Eurytemora > Eurytemora carolleeae. Next base: position 290,568 of record NW_019396028.1, read on the forward strand.
GGAACAGTATTTCAGGTTCAGATTCATCTCCGCTACTCCCGGCTACTGGAGCACTCGCGCGCTTACCCGTCCTAGGGAATGGAATCAGGGATTGTCTCTTTTCCATCGGAGCATCGGCTGATTTCTTGAAAATACGTCGTTTGAATGCATCATAAGGATCTGATCGAAGAAGTCTACGGTTGAATGAAGTTGACGCATCAGATCTGAGAAGACGTCTGGCATAAGCATCTGTAGACCGGAGCAGTCGTCTATTAAACGCTCCTGAAGGACTGGATCTAATAAGTCGTCTTGAAAATGACTCCGAAGGACTGGAGCGGAGCCATCTTGAAGGAGGATTGGAGCGAAGTAATCTTCTAGCAAATGCGTCCTGGCTCCGGATCAACCTTCTGTTGTACGATGACGAAGGTTCACCGGCTTTCTTGCTCTTAACATCTCCGGGTGCGGGATTCTGATCAATCACTTCTAAATAAAATTTGTAATTAATAGTCTACAAACTAAAGATAATTAAACAATATAGCATAATTATCAAACTAATTGAGTTAATAAAATCATAAATAATTGTTTTAAACACAGTGACAATCTCTTTATATCTCTCTTAAACTCTGAAGTGAGTTCAAATTTGAAACTAAAATGTTTCTTTTTTTTAACCTTGATCCTGAAGATCCCATGAGTTGCCAGATCTTCCACTTCGAGGGAAGGGTATTAAACCTCTTGAATCCCGACCATAAGGGCTCTGTAGATCCCGAGATAGGAAGAAAACCCGATGGTTTGTATCCTTCCCGTAAACTACAAAAAAAAACTAAAGAAAGGATAAACTAAAGGATACCTTGATGGATACAGAATAATAAAGTAACCAGAGACCAAATTTAATAAAAAAAAGTCGCTGGACTACCTAATGCCGGCTCAAATTTGAACCGGCAGTTTATGATTAAGGAAGGGTTTGAATCGGTGATTCTAAATTGAACCGGCGGTAGGCAGTTCAAATTCATTAAATTCGGTCCAGGAGTAAGAAGGGGATACAACAGGATATTACAGTAAACCTTAGAGTATTTAAGGATATTACTGTAAACCTTGAGTTATTAGAGGATATTACAGTAAACCTTGAGTTATTAAAGGATATTACAGTTAACCTAGGGTTAGTAAAGGACATAATAGTGAACCTTGAGTTATTAAAGGATATTACAGTAAACCTAGGGTTAGTAAAGGACATAACAGTGAACCTTGAGTTATTAAAGGATATTACAGTAAACCTAGGGTTAGTAAAGGACATAACAGTGAACCTTGAGCTATTAAAGGATATAACAGTAAACCTAGGGTTATTTTACAGTAAACATGAATTACCTGAGATAATTAGAAGGTTAAGATGTATGTAAATAATTCCAAGATTAAGGAATGATGAACCTCGCATAGTGTAATCAATAAATCAAGAATATCCCCTTCTGTCTGCCTAGTTAGGATCTGGAATCAAATCAGTTTATGTAAATAGTTACATTCTATTGTTTTACGGCTGAAGGATTTTTATTCTATCTTTTGCATTAACTGTTTTTGCAAGGTTTTAATAAGTACACTGAAAAAAGCATCCTAAACATTTCTTCAAAGGAACTGAGTTTTTGCCACAAACTCCAATTTTCTAGTTCTTCTATCTTTGCAACCTGATGATGCAAAGCTTTGATATTTTAAACTAAGTTTACTTTATCTGACAGAACTCAAAGTTTGAAATATCAAAGGTCTACGACATTGGGTTCGAAAGATATCAGGATTAAATAATTTTCGTTTGTGTGGATGAAACTCGGCTCTTTTTTATTAACATTTTAAAGATTGGTCCTAAAATTAGCAAGAAGAGCTCTTCTGTTTATTGTTGCGAATTTTACGAATTTTCTAATTCAATTTCATTTATGGGAGTAAAAGTAAAAATGTATTTTTCCACATTCTTAATAAATTGTATCTGTATTTTTTTGATATGCTTGAAAACACTTTCCTGAATTTTGTTTTTATTTTTGTCTTCTGGCATTTGGACTCAACGGTTATACTCGAATTTGAAAAATTTATTGATGATGCAAAAATCGATATGTAAATAAGCTTTTAGAGAGTCACTAAATATGTAGTAATATTACTTTCCCTTAAGATTTTTTACAAAATTACACTAATTAAAAAAATATTCTTAAAGCCATTTTTCATATACGACAAATAGGTGGATGGGCATAATTTAGAATTAAAGTCGAAGTTAAAAATTGTATTCCTAAAAATGTCTGCAATTTCTTTGAGAACCTTTTCAAATAGTGATAAAATACAAAATTTACATAGAAACATAAAAAAAATTAGATTTAATATAGTCAGGAAACACTTAGCAGTAAAGTTATTTTTATATAGACGTTATAACGTTGAATTAAAAAAGAAATAATTTAGCTGAAGATGTGCTCTGTTCGCAGGTGAGAAGCCAGGATGTAAATGATTTCTTGTTCTCTTCTACTTCCTTTATATCCCGGAGAAATAAAACCAACTGTAACCCTCCTCCGAACATTCAGTCTGCGGAGAGGAATTGACCAACTTTTGTTGTTTCTTCGGTAGGGCGGAAACTTGATCCTGACAACTATTAAAATTGCAATAATTTCAAAATTTGTGTTTAATTAATTGCGTTGGATGACAAACAAATGATAAAATTAAAATTTTTCAAATACAGTTCTGTATCCTTCAAACTTATAGTAATAAATTGTAACCGAATCCGTCTTCTCTGAATTGACATTATTAGATTCAAATGAATTTTGTAACTCTCGTATTATCCCCTTATAGTCTATCAGGTAAGTACTTAAAGGGACTGTAAGCGTTATTCTAAGTGACCCTCCCTGTACAGATGGAAACACCTGATTTAGAACGGTGTCTTTGAAAGCTTTGTCAGATCAAGTATGAATTAGATTTCTATTTTTGTGTTTCTTAAAATGTTTATTTTCATTTGCAGTTTCTCAGCAGAAGTGACTAGCGCATTTCTTGTTTAAATCGAGAAACTCACAGAAATAAACACTCTTCAGAAAAACAACTTCGATCAGATTAAGGTTTCAAGGGTACCGTTGTAAATCAGGCATTTCTATCTTTACATCGAGAGTGACTTAAAATTATGTTTACAGTTCCCTTGAACACTGAAACTAGAAAATTTATTCCGAAAAGTTAATAGAAAAAAAACATACAGTTTTTTAGTGAGATAAAAATAAGATGAAAATGAGGTAAAATTATAATCGCCTCTTTTAAAAATAACTTGGTCCAAGGATGAGCAAAACCTTTAAACTTTTAAAGCTGAATTTTTTATTATTTTATATATATATATATTTCCTTTTAAATAACCCCAAAACAGACAAATAACATGCATTTTTCTTGTTGGATTCTGTACCACAGAGGTTTTGAGGTTCTTGGTATAAGTTGTAGACCTAAAAATAATAATAAAAATATAAAGAATGTAGAATGAATGTCATGAGTTTTTACAACAGAGTTCGGTGTAATAAAGAATCCTTTAGTTAAATAGTGTTAAAAGTAGAGTATCGTGTTTTTAAAAAAAACTAAATTTCCAACATTTTTCAAATTTTCTCTGCCATGAACAAGGTTTTATAATAAGGTTGGTTTCTCTCGATGCTCTCGAATGTACGGAAAATGTCATCTACTAAGATAGATAGATAAAAAACTCATATTATAATATAATAATATCATTTAATTTAAGGAAAGGAACTCATTACTCACCCAATCATCTAATTGTCTAGTCCCTGTATTCTTGCAAACCTATGATTGTTAAACTTAAACTGTTTTATTTAACATAATTCTAAGTTTAAAATCACTATCAAAGGTCTACGACATCAGGTTGCAACGATATAGAGAGAGTAATCAGTTTTTTTTAAACTAACAGGGTAGTGCAGAATTATTTTCAATCGTAGATCAGTCGTCTTTTTATGTTCTGCAATTTTTAATTTTATCTAACAATCTTTTTAACAAATCGTAATGTTTTTCCGATAAAATTCCTCTGAGCAATATGATTTTTCTGATTTAAAATATAGATATTCATCAGTTATCAGGAAATGAGTCTTTGCCGCACTCTAAATTACGAAATATAAAAAATCGCTTCTTGGCAGTAAAAGTTGGATTGCTGCCAATAATGCGACAACAAATCGCTTATTTGGCAGTAAAAGTTAAAACTGCCGATTTCGTAATTAATAGTGCGCAAACTCAAATTTTCTAATCCCTATATCTTTGCAATCTTATGCTTAGATTATTTATAAAAACAGAATGCATAGTTAGAAAAGATATAGGGATCTGAAAATCACAGTTTGAGGCAAAACCTGAGGTCCTTTAATTATAAGTTTCTATGAAATGAACTTGTACTCACAGTTCATAAAATAAAGTTTTATTAATTAGGATTCATATCTTCGTTTAATTTTATTTTAAACTCGAATAAATATGTTAAAATTGCGGTTCACAAAAATCTTAGGATTTCTTTCATTAATAAGTCACCATATTGAAATGTATAGCTTTCATGGGGATCTGGACTTTTAATTACAACACAGTTCCTTAAAACTTGTATTCACTATATTAGAACAATTGATAAATGATCTACATCTACATGCGAAACCTATACCATTCGTACCGTATACGTATAGATTAAGCCAAATATACGTAATCCCTTTCCAGGGGCGTAAATAAAGATTCTGTAGGGGGGGGGGGTAAATGTTTTTAATGTTTTTTACCCCCCCTAGAAAAATATCATGATGTATATCAAATTATTGGTTATAGTTGGGTTTGATTTGCATTTTCCACTCATTTCTTGCATTTACAAACTCCATCAAATGAAAGCTTCATTTCCTACCTTTCAGCTTTCACCTTGATTTATACCCTTCATTAAAGTCATTCATTTTACATTAACTACAAACATCTGTAAAAAAACTGAATTTAATTTAAGTAAAATAAAAAATAATAGTTTTACTCTAAAAGGAAAAAGATGTTACTTTTATAAGTATTTATAAAAGATACTCAGCAAAACTTTGAAAAAAATATTGTCTTTGTTTATATTCTTATTTCTAATTTCTAAGATTTTCTTGTCGTCAATGTATGTATGTTAAGATATTAAATAAATTTAATACGGAAATGACATTATTTAGAAGTAATAATGTGTTCTTCATTTCCCATACCCTTTTTTCTATTAAAAAACATCTAATTGTAATGACATTGACTTTTACTTTAGAATTTAGAATTATTTAGAATATGTTGACTTAAAATTTAAAATATCTGAAGTATCTGCACATTTAAATAATTTTCGTGCAAATTTTAAAGATATTCAATTTTAAAATCAACCTTTAAAAAAAAAAGTAACAACTCTTTTCTCCATGAAAAAGCCGTCGCAGCTTTGCGCTCAAAAAAAATTTAAGAATATCTTCAGGTTTTATTGTTTTCACTCTACTAGGATGGGAGTACATCAGGGCAAGGCTAGATATCCTTTCCGTCTTCATTGTGTTTCGCAGCCATGTTAGCAACCTAATTATCAATATACATAAGTTCCGTTTCTATTTTTTGTTTAAATTTTGAACAGATTTTAAAGCTTATCAAATCAAAATCAAAACATTTCTAACTTGTAGGGGCAGTAAGTTGAGTAATCCCTGCTATTCAGGGCCTGAATAATTCAGGGGTAACTACCTCTAAGATTCTAGGGGGAGGGGGGTAATCAACACCAAGATTCAAGGGGGGGGGGGTTAATTACCCCCAGGCATAAACCATAAAGAATACGCATGTATATCAAGGAACATATGTATGTACAAATACAATGTATACATGTATATTATTCATCATTCACGAGGGGTGGGGTTGCGTGTTTAATAATTGCCTAACTAAGAAAGCTTCAAAGCTTCGACTGCTGGGTTTGGTTTATTATATCCATTAACAACCCCCCCCCCCCCTTTTAAGGTATAATCATTCCTTTATAAAAAGCTGGTTTTTTGGTATGCAACAATTTTCATTTAATCCCGCCCATTTTAAAAATAATAATAAATAATAAAAATAATTTGTTATTTTTTACTCTCAGACAAATTAGAATCAATGAAAATTTAAGTCTCCGAGGGATTCTATGATAAACCCGAGGGAACAGCCCAAGGGTTTATCATTGAATCCCGAAGAAGCCTATCCATTTATATTTAAGCTAATAAAAAGTTCCGGTAACCTGCAGTAGACCTAAACTTTTTGCTATTATAGCTAATTAAGGAAATATTAAATGGTGTCTGACTTAGATATTGTCCAATATGGAAGGAAGATGCTTAGTTAGCTTAATGTAATGACAAATACATAATTTAATCTTTTTAAAGCATTCACAATCCTTTTTTATGCCTGCTCTACTTCATCTCCTTCATCCATAAGGAACAAGGAAACACGGAGCACTGAAGTATATTCATCAATTTTTAGACAGCATCGACTTTAAAGTGTTGCAACCCCGTGGCCTTTGGGTTTACATCACCAACTCACTTACACATTTTTGTAAACCTAAAAATATTCATTTTAAAATTGCAAGGCGGTTGTTTCTAGATTAAATTTGAAAGGAGGTATCGGACAAATACTGCTCGACTTTTTCGTTCGAGCATATTCACCTTTGTATAGGGGGTGAGACGCACTTGCTGGATATATGCTGGTGAGGATGAGCAGGCGCGCAACTAGGGGGGGCAATTGGGGCAAGACACCCCCTAGCATGATTAAGGGGGGAAGCAAGCCCAGCCACTTAAGAAGGCCTGTCCCCCAAGAGGGGGGAGGGCAAATAGTCCTTAAAAGGGGGCAATGTAGTTCCCAACATAGCTAATTTTCTCAAAAATTAAAAAAATATGCCCCCACAGTAATTTAAAAAAAACATACAATTATTTATGCCCCCCAACTCTTAAAGCAAACTCAAATTCCACTGTAACATTTTTCAATATAAGCTCAGATTCTTCAATATAAGCTCAGATTCTTTTTATTTTTGCTCCCTTTCCAGGGGCGGATACAAGAGTTGGGCGGGGGGACATTCGCCCCCCCCTGAGATTTCGAGGCAAAAAATTTTCCCAATTTGATAAATGTTATTGTTAACGATAAATTTAGAATTAGAAATTTGTAAGTTAAGTTATAATATTGTTCATATCTAGTAATGTTCCTTAATCAATACTCATTTATCAAAATTGTAATATTGTTCCTAATTTTCATGCATTGAAATACAACTAGTAATTACTTTTTGTTCTTAAATTGCTAATGTTCCTATTATTGTTCCTGTTCCTGTGTCCGACCCACCTTAAATCCCTGTCCTAATCCTTTATTTTTGTTCCTTATTCCTGAACAATCTTTTAATTGTTTCTAAATCCCTGTCCGAATCCTTTATTTTTGTTCCTAATTCCTGAACAATCTTTTAATTGTTCCTAAATTCCTGTTCTAATCCTTTAATTTTGTTCCTAAAATTTAAAAATCTAGTTTTTTTGTCGTTAGTCATTAATTTTGACTCTTTTTGAGTCTTTTAAGTCAAAATAAATTTGCGGCACGATTTTTTGTTCCTAATTATTAATTTTTTGGTTCCTAAAAAATCTTGCCCCCCCCCCCTCACTTAAATCCTGTATCCGCCCCTGTCCCTTTCTTTACCAATGTTTTAATTCTAACACATGCTATATGTTTGCAATGGAATCCAATAGAGCAACGACGATTTTACAAAGAAAAGACTAAAAAGATTGAAAAGAGTAAAAGATATAATCAAACATAAAGGATGTCAAAAATCGGCGTGAATTACAACCCATAAAGCCTTTTTCATTTTTTGAAGATTACAAATAAATCTATAATTTTTTGTCTAAAAGTTGTTAGTTCATCGTTTAAAAATACTAAAAATCCACCACCAGTTTTATCAAATGTAATGTAATTTTCTTTTCCTTTCCTTTCCTTCGTAATTTTTCTATAATTGGGGGGAAATATTCCCACAACCTCTATGTTAAATATTTTTCTCCTGAAACACTTAATTTTGTATGTTTTAGTTAAATTTTCTTAAATAAATAATCACTTACTTTCTTAGTAAAAAATACTTCCGAATTTGATTTTCAAAATTACACTCACACATTATTATTCAACTTGCCCAACCAGACTTAAATGTAACCCTTAGTGTTTTAGAATGCCACCAAATATTTTCAATTTTTCAACAATATTTAATTTTTTTATCTCTAAATATTTGTAAATGCCCTTAAATAAAAAATTTGACCCCAAAATAAAGATTTTGGATTGTTTTTTTTTTCAATGTTCTATACACGTGTACAGTGTTAGATACGTAAACATATCGTGATGTACACAACCGACCACTTTATTAATAAATTATTAGGGATTTGGTTGTGTACATCTGAGGTTACCTTTACCTCTTCGTTTTATTACTCTATGGATACATTCCTGATGCATTATTTTCTATTATTAGACCATCTTTGCTTAAAATGAACTGGTGCTTTCAGTGACTACCAAAAAATTTCCGTCCGTAATTAAAAGTAAAAGATTAAATATAAAAATATCTAGTAAGAATCTAATGTATTGATAAGGTTTAATTTGTTTTTGTAAACTTAATAATGCAAACACCCTTAAACCACAAAGATAATATTCTTCATTCTGTTAAGCACACTGCCAAGCAGTTTAAGCAATTTAGTAAATAGTTTCATAGTTTATAAGACTTTTCATTGGCGAAACTTTAAAGATTATACAAAAAGAAAAAAATTTGGTTTCCCGCAATGATTTTTCGATGTCCTTTTCATATACACCAACCATATGATTAATCCATTAAAACTTGAAAGAATGCTATATATCAAAAAGTTTCCAATATAAAGTTAAAATGTTAAAATGTGAGGTCATTAATATATATACTAAATCATATGATCTTGGAATTCCAGACAAAGCTGGGTATCCAAGCTGGTTTTTGATAAAAATATTATGTCCTCCTACTCAGTTTTAACAGATTTCGATTGGGAAGCCTCGGTTGTTCTGGATTCAAAATTTTTGGCCAAACAGGTAACTAATTTCATCAATTAACTTTTTCAAAATTTAGTATACATGTCTACAGGGATTTACAAAGGAATATATCTAGAAAACGACTGTACGGAATTTTTTTAGTAATTCTTGTTTTTTCATTGTACAGTTTCACAAATATCATAAGCTCTGCCCAAATTTTGAAGGTTTTCACTTTTCACGTTTGTATTTGCAACTCAGTCTATTTATTCTTATTTGTAATTTCTATCTCAGGCATGCCATTTCCTTAACCCTATTCCCGCTGGGGGGGGGGGGGTCAATTTGACCCCCTCCCCTGTAGTTTTTTTTTAAATAACTCAAACAGTATTGGTCTGAGGCTGTTGAAATTTTCTGACTTTTCTTACATACCCAAAGCCCTCCCTTTAGGCCTAAAACCGGGCTTTAATACTAACTGCCTGAGTCCTCAGGCACACTGCCTGAATGACTGCTTTTGCCTGTAGCAAACTAAATCTTTGTTTTGACCCACTTTCACTTGTCAGATTTTTAGCTTTTTGGAAAGCCTATGACATAAGGAAACGGATTGCACAAGTTTTGCGAAAAAAAAATTGCACATTTTTTGCAAACAACCTGTCAAAGGAAATTTGCACATTTTTAGTTTTTCTTGGTTAAAAATCAGGTTATTTAAAATTTTGCAAAACTTTTTGCATATTTGAAATGGCATGGTCAAGGGCTTTACAAAAATGTATAATTTGTCATTTTTTGGACAAATTTTTTTTGCAAACATTTTTACTATAAAACTGGATTTTGCGATAAAAAATTCAATTTTCGCAAATTTGCAAATTTGTTTGCAGATTCTAAAAGTAGAGCAGAAGAGCTTTCTAATGATGTATCATTTGTCATATTTGGACATAAAACATGGGATTTAGAGGGGGGGGTCAAATTGACCCCCCCCCCCAGCGTATCCTGGTTTTCAAGTACCCCAGCGGGGATAGGGTTAAGAATTAGATTTGCTTTTTTAAAATTTATTTATAACTGCGTTTTTCAGAGCACCCCGCTTATATCTCTAACATTAACTACAGACGAGGGGATTTTTAAGGTTAGTTCTTTTCATTTTTTTATCATAAACAGAAAAAATACAATCGAAGAAAATAAATATTTCTGGCATTTCTGGCTTTTTAAGTACAACGTATCTATGCAAACAGTAGTAAAAGTCTTAAAACTATGAACTTGGGTTAGGTTTCACCTTTTTTTCTACAACATGTGATTAGAAGTAAAATTTACATAAGAAAAGTTCGGACTTATGAGACACATAGGTTCTCACTTAATTTTACCCTGTAAGAAATTTAGCCTTTTAAACTATCAGGTTGCACAGATATAGAGATTAGAAAATTTGAATTCCGTGGCAAAAACTCAATTCCTTTACATAAGTTTTTCTGGCTGGGTATTCAGGTATGAAGGGTGTCTCATAAACCCATGAGGATTTAAGAAAGTCTATAATGTCTTTGCATTTTTAAAACGAACAGAGATATTAATAACAATAGATGAGACTTCAGAGAATTTTTCCATCTTCTTTCTTACAAATCACAAATCATTTTATGCCCATTAAAGACTATTATTAAGCCACAACACTGAAATCAAAATTAAGATATGTTCTATTCAAAGAGTTTTATATCGACGTAAAAGTCTCATCTTTTCAGGGTAACCCTGTGTACACCCTGACAATAATAATTTGGAATCTGGTATAATTTCTTAATATAAAAAGGACAGGCATCATTTTGAAAATCCCGAGGGCCGAGACTGTAGGATTTTTCAATATTTACTGTTTTCAGTAGAAATCTCTGTAAATACTGCATTGCATGACGGATAAAAAAATTCAATTTCCATTCTTATCGGGCTGTCCCATAAACTTGGGGATAGAGAGACGACTTGAATATCGTCTTTGAATTCCAATAATTGATAAAAGACACGAAGTGCATCAAAAAATATTGAACGTCTAATGAGCTATCCATTCTTTGCCTCTTTAAAATTTACGGAGGTATTAGCAATTTAAACAGTTTTGTTAATTTTTGACTGACTGGAATCTGGATACATTTCCTAATATCTCCGTTAATTTTGAAGGTGAAAAAATGGAAGACCACATTTTGAAAATCCCGAGACTACTAGTTTCGGTGTTAGATGTTTAACAGTAAATTATATTTAAGAAAAACTATCACAAAGACGATATAGAATTCTTCATATAATTCCCAAATTTACTGGGACACCCTGTAGTTGATTCAGGTTGAGATGAATTTGTCCGAGCTGAGTCTCCTCATCAACAAAATAGAAGAGTCAGAACCTACCTCAGCCTCATTTGTTTAATCTAAACCTTACAATGCGAAAATAAAAAATGTCGTCTTTTCAGAAGGTTCTTTCAATCTATTTTTTGCAATTAATGTATGACTTGAATAAATTTAGTCTTATAAAAAATTTGATATTTTTTTAATCTGCTGACGAGCTTCCTAACGCGTCATAAATTTGATCGTTCATCAAATAAACCAACCAACAAAATGTGCATGCTCACCGTGCAAATTTTCAGACTTATCAAAGGATAAGACTTGGATTCTAGTATCTTGCATCTTTATTTACCAAATCGCCATTATAGCATACTTATAAAAGATGACCATCAGAGTTTAGCTCGCCATTCATTCTCATCCTTTGTGGACAAACCTGTAATAAAATCATCAAGATTACATTTATGATGTACCGAACCTAAATTGTCCCCTAAGAAAATTATTTACAGTAATAACTAAACCTCAAAAATAGGAAGACGACTTTATAAAGCAAGTATTTTTAGAAAACACTTTTTAAAACGCCAATTAAGTGAAATGGGCCTGTTTAGACAACAAAATTAATATGTGCCATGCTCCTTGGACTATTTAAAGTCAAACTTGCGTCTTAAAGTCGTCTAACTATTTCAGAGTTTTCTGGTTATTGCTGTAGTTTAAAAATCCTCTACGTCAATTCGACTTGGCTACCATCCTCTTTCTTTCTTTAATCAAGAAACGTCGCTATGAATGAATATCATTATATCAAGCTTATACAGGGTGTCCCAAAAAACATGGGAATTCAGTGACGAATTGTATATCGTCTTTGTTATGAATTAGCATTGTAATACCTAATTTCAAAAGCCATTATATTATTATGTCTGCTAGAGATTATTTTATGAAAAGGGTAAAAGACTGTAAGATGTGTCTATAATGTCTCTGCAAGATGAACAGTGAAGACAGACAAGTTTTCTCTGTTTGTATACTGCAATTTTCTTGTATTACTAAGTACAACCGTATGCAGTCAAAACAAAAACAAACAAAATGTGAACATAGCAGACAAAACTCTTACAGATTACAATTTTCTCAGTAGGAATCACTATGCTAATTCAAAGAATTATTTAAAAAGACAATATCGAATTCGTCACTGAATTCCCATGTTTATTGGGACACTCTGTAGTATCTATGTGCAGGTTCGGATAAAGGGGGGGGGGGGGTCAAGAGCATCTTTTGATCCCCCCTTTTCAAAAGACTGTCTAATTAGATTTTAAGTTTTATTTTAACCAATGCTGTAATTAATTGAATATGATTCTTTCTAATCTTAAAAATTAAGTTCCAGCATTAAAACATAATATAGTTTTTAGTAACATTACAGCGGCACCAAAACGAAATTTTGTGACATTTTTCAGAAATTTAACAGAAGCAAAATTATGCTCTACTTGGAATTGTTATTGGCATGTTTTAAAAATGAAATGAATTAAAAAATCTGAAATGGATCCCTGAAATGAGTGTAATGAATAAAAATGTATAAAAACACTAATACAAATACAAATTTTAATTTTAAACAGACATTCAATTCAATACCTGGGTATTTTAGAAACTGAGTTGTTTTCCCGAATTCGAATCAAATAACAGAGTATAAAAATATTGAAAATTGACCGAATTCAATAAAAAAAACATTTTTGTAGTACCAAAAAATATTTAGAACATAATTGCCCATTTTTTTTGGATACCCATTTTTTGAAAAGAATGCATTTTAAAATTATGCCTTAAAGTTCCAAGAAGAATACAATTTTAAAATTATGCCTTAAAGTTCCAAGAAGAATGCATTTTAAAATTATGCCTTAACGTTCCAAGAAGAATACAATTTTTCTTCTGTAAAATGATTTAAGAAAAATTTCACAAAATTGCAAACCCCTAAATGATATTATTATGATGTAAAAGTTTTTCTTTCTTCTAAAATGAGATATGCTCGACCTTATTTACTTGCTATCCATTTATATGTCAATACTTTTCTTGCCTGAGCGAAAAATTTGAAAGTACGGTTCTAAGGTGGCAATATTTTTAACGATTTTAAGAGTAATTTGATTTTGAGCACTTAAAATACTCACTCAATCCTCTCAATGTGAATTTAAAAAAAAAATTCCGGAGGGCTCCACCCTCCTGCAACCACTCCCACCTCGGTCACAAGTTTCGCTCGGTTTGACCCCCCATATCAAATAGCTGGATCCGCCCCTTAATACATGTAGAGGTTAAAAGAATAAATCTTACCTTTTCAGAATTGCCAAGCCAACTCATCTTCTTTTCAATTCAAGTTTTTCAGCTGGGAGTTCTTGTTAATTGTTGTTAATACATATAAAAGAAATACATTAAAAATAAGAAAAAAAGTTGACAGATAAATTATTTATTGAAATACATCTTGACGCCTGTGATATCTGCTCATGTGTGTTCCCAACGCATTTCTTGATGCACAGAGTTTACCGCAGATATCACAAGAGAGAGGTCCCTCTTCGCCATGCTTAGAATCCCAGTGCCGTCTACATACATAATACATACAAATACAATGGGAGACAAAGGAAATAAACTTATGCATGACTTTTAGCATAAATGATTGCTGTTTTTAGAGAATTGTAAGAAAATAACCATTTTGAAAAATAATTTTCCATCCCCTGAATAAAAGAAATACACTACAGTGAGAACCAGAAAGCTCTGGAATAGGAAGACAACTTTAAGACGCATGTTGTAACTTTAAATAGTCCAATAAACACGAGACACAGAAATTTTACAGTGTAAACAAGCCCATTTCACTCAATAAGTGATTTACTAAGTTACTAATTACTAAGTTACTAAGTTATTTGCTTAGTAATAATATCAAAAACATTAATTAAACAGTTTTCTGGTTCACATTGTACAGTGCAAATCTGATACGATTTAAAATTTAGGAATTATAAAACTAGCTATTTTTTTTTACAAGTTAGGCTATTTATTAACTTAAATATCACTTATAGGGTTATCCCCTTAGTATGAGACTCCAGTAGAATCTACACCGATTTTTCTCAATATTTGAATTTTATGTCTCGCTGCACTACTTCGCCTTATCATTATTATACTGTAATGATGAAATAATGAACAAAATTTATATTAAAAATTAAGTCTCATCCTTTGCCTAGCTTACCCCTTTACAACTTTCATGCTTTTGAGGAAACGTGAAGGGACTGTAGGCGTAATTTCCAGTGACCAAGGATATGTAGAACTGATGAGTCCGTTTCACAACAGAACCTTTTAAACCTTTGTCTGATCAAGGTTGTTGAACTTATTCTTATTAATCTGCAGAAATGATTTTAATTGTTGAACAATTTGTTAACTTTCTAAACGTGCCAGAAAATAAATATTTTCTGACGAGTTTTTAAAATTCACTTTCTACATAAAATATTCCTTAATTTTAAGGGACAAACAGCACGTGTAACGGATCAGCTGTATTGAGTTCATAGTGCAGCGTACACCGGGTTTTACAGGAATGATGTGGTTTTCAATAGATTTAAACACAGATATCTCTGTACTCGAAGAACAGACAAAGGTTTAAAGCGAAAGGGTACCGCTGTATTTATCAGTTATTACCCTCTTTGAAAATAGGGTCACTTGAAATTACGCGAACAGTCCCTTTTTAAGTCTCCTCCTCCTCACCTTGTACTGTAGAGTTTCTTACTGAAGAATCCACAGTCTAGGCAACTAAATCCATCATTGTGTCTTTTTATCCTTTTATCTAAATCAGTTGAAATTGGATATTAAAACTTGTAAAAAAATTCACCCTCAGCTAGGGGTTGAACAATAAAAAAAATTAGAACAAAAACAGTAGAATAAGCATGTAATAGTAATATTTGGAAGCTAAAATTCAAAGAGAATAGATTATATATTAGAGGGGAATTTACTAGAAAAGTGTAAAACGGCCATTTTGTTGTACTGTTTCCATACTGCAGGTGTACTTCACATATTTATGCTATATAACCTTTTGGGCCCTAGAATATCATTTTATAGAAAATCTAAAATTAATATTAAAAGAAAACCAAATAATTGACCAATGATCATTTCACATAGACTCTATGCCTTTCACTTTACAAACGATGATTTTCCATTATAACTATAAATCGAATGATGTTTTTTATTCACCTAATTCATTATAAAGTTTATTTAACAGCTTTAAAAAATTGGAAATTGAAATGAATAGTCTAGGGAACATACTGTATTAATGTGCTCTATACTGCATATAATTTGAGAACATTTACATGATTAGTACACTTTGAAAGGAACTGAAAACGCACAAGGGTTGATTTAAAGCCTCTACCTTATTTATATTTGATAATTCTTAACCTAAAGTAAAAATATCTTTTATCCGAGTGATTGTTTACTTTGATAAGAGGGTTTCAAGGAATTAAGGACATAAGAAAACCAAAGTTTACTGTTTTACAGCAAATTTTAAATAAGGAATTAAAGTATATCTGCAAGGTCCAGATCGTCCAAGAAGAATAAATTCAATAATAAAAAAGCACAAATAGAAGTAATAAAATTTAATGTTTTATTGAGAATTATATTATACACAAGCCATCAGCTGCCGCGTAATGTTTGTATTAAACTGACATTTTCATTAAGAATTCAACTTTCGTGGGGCTCAGACTTAAAGAGAGGATCTTCCTCCGTCAAACTGTCCTCGTCATTAGAATCAGCTTCCATTTTGGGCCTGGAAATCAGTCGTGGCAAAGGAACTTTTTTAGGAGCAATACTGATTGGTTTATTCGGAGAATCAGAACGTTTCTGTAGTAAACCAGCAGACCTAAAACCTGTTCGACGACGGCAACCATATGGTCTTCCTCTTCCAGTTAACTTTGTCAGGGACTTCACAGATAGTTTCGATAGACCCAGGGGGTCTTCAGGACATGAGCACACGGTTTCATGACGGACCAGGGGTGCAGGATTCTTAAACTTACTACCGCACCCCTTCCTACAGAGGAGATATCCGTTGATCCAGATGGGAAGCCAGGAAGTTTCAACTAAACAATCAAAAAACCTTTTTAAAACTACTAGACCGACTAAGACCATATTTAATAGAGAAGGGAATTCTGTGACAGATGGGGATGGTTATGAATTTTAGATTAAAAACTTCAGTTTCCTTTCAATTCGTAAAAATTTCTGCCTTACTAAACACATTTTTATTTATGAACCCTTCTAATAATCTAAGAGGTTATTATTTTTACCTAAAATAGGTACGAATGGTATAGGTTTCGCATGTAGATGTAGATCAATTGTTCTATTATAGTGAATAAAAGTTTTAAAGAACTGTGTTGTAATTAAAAGTCCAGATCCCCATGAAAGCTATACATTTTCATGTTCAATATGGTGACTTATTAATGAAAGAAATCCTAAGATTTTTGTGAACCGCAATTTTAACATATTTATTCGAGTTTAAAATAAAATTAAACGAAGATATGAATCCTGATTGATAAAACTTTATCTTATGAACTGTATGTTCATTTCATAGAAACTTAAAATTAAAGGAATTCAGTCTTTGTCACAAACTCTGATTTTCTAATCCCTGTATCTTTTAAACCCAATGTCGCAACCCTTAGATATTTAAAACTTTGAATTATGTTAGATCTAATAATCAAAGTTTTTAATATGAAAGGTTTACACCCTCAGGTTGAAAAGATATAGGGATTAGACAATTTGAGTTCGTGGCATAGACACAATTCATGTTATCTTTTTGATTTATCAAATCGACGAGGAAGAATATCCAGGATTTATTCTCTTTCCTATTCTAACTTTCCAGGTACTTATGGAGAAGAGAATTCAATATATGAGGAATTCTTTTCCCACTTTTGATTTTTAAGAAACTTCCGCGGAAGAAATTGAGTTTTTTTCTTTTTCCTTTTACATTTGTTTAGTTACCCCCCCCCCCCCCCCCCCNCCCCCTACTAATAATTAAATGTATAGACATGCCTTTTTGTTTTGAATTAAGATAACTAAATGGTAGAGTTAACTGAATAATACCGTAAAAGGAAAAAACCGACCTAAAGTTATTTAAAATAGTATCTCTGACCAAATATTTTTCATGATTATTCTTTCCTTTTTTAAAAAGTGTATTTAAAAAAATCAATTTATTATTTACAGGTTTGGGTGAAACTATGATAGATTAAAAATCAAACAATGATTTATTGGAAATAAGGAAAATTCCAAAATGGAAAAAATTATAACGAACTTTAAAATGATAAAACAATAATAAAACTCCAAGAAATCATTATAATTAAAATCAAACTGAACTGGTCAGTTTACCAAAAAAATTCAAAAGGGATAAAACTCGAGTTCTAATCTTTTTATATGCTTTGTGCAAAATATAATTTAATTGAAATCACGTTTAAATAAGAAAAATATATATCGGAAGTCTTAAAAAATAAAAACGACCAGATGTTCTAATCAAGTTAAATCATTCGATCATAAGTTGATCTGAGCTGGTGCTTAGAGGATCGATAGAATCATTTTCCATCCCTGGCATCTCCATTGTAACGATCATCTGCTCCGGCTTCTTATGCCTCCTGTATTTATGGACCCTGAGCGGGTTTCTGCCATTACTGACATAGTTACACTGGTCGCAGTGGTACTGGATCTTGAAGTGTTTAGCCTCGACATGATCGATCACGTTGTGTCGGTGTTTACTAGCGTATCCACATTCAAGGCAAGTATACTCTCCAGTGGCGTCATTGCGTTCCATCCGCAGCTGGATGATCTCACTTAGCTCGTTCTTGTCCGAGTCATCAAACACCAATCCAGAAACTGAAAAATTACACATTTCTTAACTTTGAACTGACTGATTTTTTTGAGAAGCGGTATCAAAATTCCATAACCTTCCCAAAGAATAATTAAATATAAATACGTTTACTCCAGAAGAAATAATTATGTAAATTCTATAAATCTATTGTAAGGCAGGTTCTATCTGACGGCTGATTTATGCATTCTAATAATATGATTACGAAGGGAATTTCGACTGGAAATCGTCTTATTGCAGAAATGACAGATATATCCCGGATGCTGAACATGTCTGCACTCCACATGCTCATACATGTTGTTCTTGTTCTTGCTCTCATAGCTACAGTCAGAGCAGCGCCATATTCCCGGATATTTCAACATTTTAGAGCAAATCACCAGGTCGAGCTCTGAAATGGAAAGAGAAATCATCTCTCTTTCTCTTCTGCAGTTAAAACAGGGAATGCTGTTTAAGCCAAAACTCTGCATTCAGAACTTTATTTAAGTCATGCATAATTTAATGTTTTAATGTGCTTTTTTAGTTCTGAACACACAGTTTAAGACATTTCCTGCAGCAAACTAATAAAATGGGTCAATTCTTTAAATCTTGATAAGAGGAATAAAAACCTGGGATTTTTCGCAACAAAAAAAATCCAGAGTGTAATTTGAAATTAAAAAAAATTCATTTCGACGATAATGTATCATTTAACAAATAGTTTAGTGATATACTTTATTTTTATCTAAACAAAATGTCCGATCTTTTGCGGATAACCCTTTAATTCAAAAAAGTTTTGCTAATTTTATCATGTTATGAATGATCATACTTTGACTTGAAGAAAATATATGCGTTAAAGAAGTTCAAATAGATAAATTGACAGAATTGACCCAGTCCTATGAAGCTTTTCTAGGGGGTGGTTATGATATTGCCTGTTTAAATCACATAAACATAATACGCTTGCACCCATCTTATCACAAGTAAAAAATTCAATTTTTTATTTTATTATTTATTAATGGAATGTTATTAAAAATTATTCACTATTTCCATATTGTCAATATTGTATAGAAAAGAATTCCAGGGAAAGTTTATGATATTTTACAAAATGTTGCCTATATCCATTTCGCGCTTTAAAATTTTTCCCACAAATCCCGCAAATATATGGTGGATGGTCGACATGCTTGGCCTCGACATGCTCAATGACATGGCTCTTATACTTGCTGGTGTACTCGCACACAAAACAGGTCCATTGACCCTCGAGCTTCCCCAGCTTAGTTGATATGTCTTCGTCCCATGGTACAGATTCTGCAATTCGAATTTGTTGAAGAAAATCAGCTAGTGGTATTAAATACGCACAGGACAATAACTAGGGGCATGCAAATAGGACTGAAACATCCAAAGGGGGTGGCCATGATTAAATTTTTAAAAATTTTCCATGATATCTGCTTTTATGTGTTCTAAATGAATTTCGGGAAGAGAAATGTAAAGTACATAGTGTGCAAGTATACGGAGGTCTTATATTCAATTGCAATATATTTGATTCAACATGATCTATGACATTTTCGTTGGCTCGCCGCTCAAAACCACACTCAACACACATCCAAATAAAACCGTTTTTTTTTCTCGCATCTTGGGATAAATGATATTTGTCAGATATTCCCATTCTAATTCTGAAATCGAAATATCTATTTTTTGTTAATTGTTACTGCACTGGGCTGCATGTGAGCGTAGTGAATGCCTTCCAGTGTACACACGGGAACAATGGGGACAGACAAACCCAATGTGTCTAATATGCTTTGACTCAACGTGGTCTTTAACATGGGTTTTCCTATACTTAATAAACCCACAAACAGTACAGGCCCAACCCCCCTCCCTCTTCTCCATCATACCAAGAATGGTTTCTTCTAATTTCTCTAGATCCTCAGATCCATCTAAACCAAAAATCAAAAAAAAATAGTATGGTTCAAAATTAAAGAAAAAAAGTGGATCAAAAGAACATTTTTTATTCATAAAATCAAAGCTAGTACAGAAAAAAGTAATAAAGGGGCAAAGGGGGGGGAATGAGTTATGAAAACTTGACAAATTTGTGAAGACGTTTATGCTGTCGATATGTGTTCCTTGTTGAACAAACTTTATTGCAGACCAGACAAAGATAACCAGGATGGTTCACATGCTTAGCTTCGACATGTACTAGAACCTGGCCTTTCTGTAACCTAGAGTATCCACAATCTGTACAGTGCCATAACTCATTCATTCGAATCATCTTCGACAATATCTCAGCTTCAAGTTGAACTCGAACTGAAGATACGGAAAATTTCCTTAAACTTGGTAAAACCAAGCTTTCGCATTAATTTTTCATTACGTGCAACAAAAAATTTATCGTAATTGATTCTCAAAAAAAAAAAACCTGAGCAGATTGCATGTTTGTTGCAAAAATTAAGATAAAAATGGGGTTGACTTTGCACTAAATGTAAATAAAGAGCTTATTTCCCTCGATGATGACGATATTTGTGTTTTCTCAAAGAGTTCCTAGTGGATGAAAGCATTCCACACAAATCACATGAATATGCAGGATGGTCAACATGTTTAGATTCAACATGCTCAAAGACATGACATTTCTGGGCACTATAGGAACAAACGGAACATTCCCACTTTTTCCCTTCAACTCGATTCATTTTATCCAAAATCTCGAGCTTTAACAAATCCTCTAAAATAAAATACTAAATAAATTAAATGTTTACAATTATGCAGTGAATGCAGTATAGATAAGGAAATAACACTTCAAGCAACTTACGTTGTGAATTATTTTGGCAATCTTGATCTAGGTTCTAACTAGGTTTTAGTTCCTTTGTGATTACGGTATTTGTGTTGTCTTAAAGAGTTCTTAGTGGAACAAAGCGTTCCGCACACGCCACATGAATATGCAGGGTGGTCAACATGTTTAGCTTCAATGTGTTCAAATACATGACATTTCTGTCCATTGTAGGAACACACAGAACATTCCCACATTTTCCCTTCAACTCGATACATTTTACTCAGAATCTCAATCTTTAACAATTCCTCTAAAAAGAAGAGACTGATATGAATTAGTAATAACAGAAGTTCAAGTAAATAACGTTAGATATTAACTCTATTAGACAATGTTCAGGGATCGGACTTGTCTTAAATGAGCGCGACGATGCTGGCGCAAAGAACCACGGGTTTGGAAAGTTTTGGGACAGATGGGACAGGCGTAGCCAGGATGCTCGACATGCTTTGCTTCGACATGCTCCATGACGTGCGACTTTTTACTCTTATACCCACACTCCATGCATGACCAGTTCTTTAGATCATCCGTTCTTTGCATCTTCGACATGATCTCCTCCTCCAGCATGTCACAGAGGTTCAGTTCTAGGAGAAACGAAATAAGAATAAGACAAGACAAAACTAACGAAAAAAAACTATTCTAGACCTAAGGGAATGATGGTTTTCTAATAAATCTATAATAATAAAATCAATAAAATGTGTTTATTCAAGGATCATAAAAATGGACAGCATGGCATATACCTTAGTTAAGATAATTAGTTAGTTCAAATACTTTGTTTGTGAGAGCAGACAGTATAAAAACTTGATTCATTTAACTGACTTAAAGGCAAGGGGTTAATTCATTTAATTGCACTAGAATAATGAAAAAATATTATTGCGGAGAAATTTCATGACAGAAGAAGTCAAATACTAAATTAATCAACGGTGTACATTAAAATAATTTTCTAAGTATTACGCATAAAATGTTAATATTTTGACAATATTCTTAGTGTGGATTATGAACACGCCTGTGAACCCTGTAACCACTTTTAAGGACTTCTCTTTCGCAGACAGGACAAATAACAGTTAGCTTGAGATGAACGGATTCAACATGTTCTCTCACATGAGATTTTTGCTTCCTACTAAACCCACACTCGGAGCAGGTCCATTTATCATCAATCCTCAACATCACATGATCTGAACCTAAAACAAGGGGGCCCAATTTTAAAAGATGGTATAAAATACCCATATTAGACCAACCTAACATTGACATGGGTAGAACGATGCAGAAAATAAGAGGTTTTTAATATCAGTTTCTATAATTGCCAAAATGTGAAATTATGCAAAAAAAAATATTAATTTTTTTAAATCAATTTAATCATGTTTGATAATTCAGCGCTAACTTTAGGAACCTAAATTTTCATAACCTTTAATTTCTGGTTTAAAACATTCAATAGGTTTATACAAAAAACAAATATTTATTTTATTGTATTTAGTGGTCAAATAATAATAAGAAATCAGATTGCAATTAATTATTTATTTGATCATGAACTCTCTTATGAGTTCTGTAAGAGCTTTTAAGAAAGAGATCACCGCACACAGGGCACTCAACTTGAATCTTTAAATGAAAACATTCAATGTGTTCTTGGACGTGACTTTTTCTCTTGCTATTATAACCGCACATGATACAAGTCCAAATGCCATCTATTTTCTTCAAATTGGAGATAACTATTTCGTTGAAGTCTCCTAAACATAGGGTGTTTTAATATCCTACTCTAGTTAGAAAAAACTTTAAATCATCGCAATGAAACATTTATGTGGATTCTTAAATTCTTGGAAAAAAGTCCAGAAAAATCCGACTATAGACTTGTCCTTAGATAATCTAATGTTCTGGACCTTTCAGATTGATTTTTTTAACAGAAAATTTTAATTAAAAACATCTTCGTTTGTGGCTTCTAAAGGAACTCTTGCCAGTTATGATTTTGTTACAGTTTGGACAAACTAGTTTTAACTTCAGATGAAGGGATTCAACGTGTTCAGTCACGTGACCTTTCTGCTTGCTAGAATATTCACAAATCTGACAGAACCATGTTCCATCAATCTTAATCAAATATTCCTTCACTTCAAGTTGATCATCCAGCGTAGGTTCTGCATTAATCAGAGAATTTAAAGAGAAAATGTTTCCTTTCTCACGTCCTAGAACATTGAAATATAAAATAGAAACAAATGTTTAAAAATACATGCTACTGATTTCCACAAATTCGTCGATGACTTCTTAAAGTTCTTTGAGCGAACATCTTGAGACAGGAAGGACAAGGAAATGTAAGTTTCAAGTGTAATCCATCAACATGCTCCATTACATGACTTTTTCTCTTGCTGGTGTAACCACAGATATTGCACACCCAGTAGCCGCCAACTTTCATCATAATCTCGTTTGTAACTAAACAATAACTGGCTGCTCATTAAGAATTTCACATAAGTTGTGGATAAAATGGGTGAACAAAGAGGTCCGACATAACTGGTTTATGAACACGTTTATGTTGTCTTAAAGTATTTCTTGTTGTGCACAGTTTACCACACTCTCCACATTCATATGCTGGATGATTAACGTGCTTGGCCTCAATATGCTCAATCACATGATTTTTGTTCTTCCGTTCATAATCACAATCTGTGCAAGCCCAGAGACCATCTCTTGGAAATAGTTTTGAAAGAATCTCATTCTCGAGTTCAATAACTGAAACCAGAGTTTTAAATTATTTTTAAGGTAAAAAAAAATAAAAAAAATGAAAGTTTAAGGTAGATCTAACCAGAGGAAGATTAAAATCTAATTAAAAATATCAGGGAGATGTATCTTATGTATTCGTTTGTGCTGTCTCAAAGTATTTCTAGTGGTGCATAATTTTCCACAATCCCCACATTCATAAGCTGGATGATCAACATGCTTAGCCTCGACATGCTCGACAACATGACTCTTACTCCTTCTCTCATAATCACAATCCACACACGACCACAGGCTTCCACGTCGACATATTTTAGATAAAATTTCTCGCTCCAAGTCTTCAACTGAAACCAGACAATTTAAATGAAAATATTACACAAAAATTATAAATAAAAAGTTGAAATTCTCGAATTAGGGAATAAAATATTTCAAGCAGAATAAAGTTACAAGAAGGTCGCAGGTTTTATTTTTGTAAATATTTTAACAGTTTGATCCACCCCCCACCCCCCCCTCCGATTTCCACAATACCATACACCCCAGTCAAGTTTTACTATATCAAATAGAAGGAGAGAAATTACTGAAATAACAATTGTTCAGTTTTCGTTTATTTTTAGAGTTAAAAACAATTTTTCAGTTTTAGTCTATTTTTAGAGTTAAAACCATTTATCAAACATATTTTCCCCAAGGATATTAAATAAAATTTGTAAATAATCTTATAGACCATGTTGCTTGTTTAAAATTTAAATGTTAAATGTGGTTTCTAATTAACGTCCAGTATCATAGTGAGGAAGAGAATACAGCTTTGGAACTCTATGGAAGGTTTTGTTGTGATCATTTAGAAGATGTTTTGTGTTAAATGTTTTATCACAAGCTTCACATCTGTATCCGGCATGGACATGATAGTGTTCTACATGCTGGAAAAGCAAGGATTTAGAATTTCCCTTGAAATTGCAATCTAAGCATCTCCAGATACCCTGGATACATTCCATCTTAGATAAAACCATTCCCTCCACTTGGATATTATCAACATACTTCTCTAAACAAATTAGGAACCGTTTCAAATTAGTTTATTATTTAGTTACATAACACTAATACTTAAATTGCAAGATCTGGAATGGAATATTGATTTTAGGCCTAGCAGAACCTAGTCTGAACCAGGTCTACATTTATGTTGTCGATAACTAGATCGATTCTTATATATTTTGTTACAAAAGGGACATTCATATCCCATATGCTCGACATGCTTTGATTCAACATGCTCAACGACATGCGTCTTGTTCCTGCTGTTGTAAGGACACTCCCGACATGCCCATGTATTTTCCAGTTTAGTCATCTTAGCTGTAATCTCTTCTTCAACGGTCAAAAAATGATCTGACAACAAAAGTAAAATAGAATGTCTGCTAACTAATTTCTAAGTTGTAATGTAGACAGTAAAATCTGTCATTATTAAAAGGGGATATGTTTTTTTTAGGAATTGAAATATTGTGAGTATGCCCAATCTAACTTGTTTTGTTAACAAACTTTCTTTTTAGAACAATAACATTTATGCTGCCTATACGATTTCCTAGTTCTTAGCACAGTGGAACAGATTTCACAAATATAAAAAGCCTTATTTTCAATATGCCTTCCTTCAACATGTTCTATGACATGGGTTCGATTCTTGCTGGAGTAAGAGCAATCAATACAAGTCCACGCCATTCCTTCATCCTCCATCCGAACTATTCTAGAATCTATTTCTTCATCAAGTGCTGAAAAAATTGTTTATTAATTTACTTCGATAAATTTAGCTCTTTGGATGACAACGTTCATAGTGTCGTCTCATGGCCTTCCTAGTCTTACACACTTTGCTACAAAGATTACATAAATAATCATCTCCAAACTCAATGTGTTTAGATTCAATGTGCTCAAGAACATTACGCTTATTTTTAGAAGCATGACCGCAATCCTGACAAATCCAAATTAGGACTCCGTTAATGTGTTCCTGATGCATGCGGGGAAGAATTATCAAATCCCGTGAAGCTTCTATTTCTACAAAAAGAAATGTAGAGTTAAAACAAACTTTATTGGCCGGCTAAATTATAATTTCTGTTGATGAACCTGTGATGTTTTCCAATATGACACCGTAATGCTTTTCTAGTTTTACAAAGAGTACCACAGGTTGGACAAGTGTAATGAGCAGTGTAAACAAGATGCTTAGATTCAACATGCTCCATAATATTATTCTTATTCTTATCCCTGGCTCCACAATCAATGCAGGACCAGTGCCTATCCTCGTAGATCATCTTCTCAAGGATGGCAACATTAAGCAAATCCTCAAGGACTAAATACAAATTTTAATCATTAGTTCCGTCAAACCAAAGTTAAGATATTAAGTCCTATCGATGATAGCTTGACATGTGTAATCTTAGGGCTTTCCTCGTTTTACATGGTCTACCACATTCAGCACATGAGTAGTACTCGCCATGCTCGAGATGCTTCGCTTCAACATGCTCCAATATATTAGTCTTTTTCCTGTTATTTGCCCCACACACCAGACAACTCCAAACCCCGTCTTGGAACAACATCTTGTCCAAGATTGCAACATTTCGAATATTTTCCAGATCTACAACAATGGGTAGAGAGGATGAACCATGGGGTGGCTATGAATATAAATTTATAAAATGGAAATAATTAAAGTTATTTTTATTAACATATCTAGAAATAGTTGTCATTAAATAAAAATATTCAAATATTCATCCGCTCGTGTTGAGTCAAGTGATTTCTCAGACTGCGCATAGTTTTGCATTTACGCGTGCACATATTGCACATGTAGGGTAGATGAGGCACATGCTTGGATTCAATGTGATCAAGCAGATGCAGTTTTCTATGAAAAACATGTTCACATTCACTACACATCCAAACCGACCCATGCCTAGACATTTTTTAAGATAAATATAAATAAAAATACCCTCCCCCCCCCCCCGAAAAAAACTTTAATTTTGAATTAATGTAAGTCTAAACTTTCCTTAGAGCTCTGGATTCAATTTCTGGTTGTACAACATCAAAGATTTCTGTAAATATATTTGAGATATTATTTATGTATAACCTGGACAAATCAATAACGGAATGGACAAAATGCTTTTCAGAATATCAAAATACAGACATATCAGGGCTTATGAAATCTTCTCGTATGTACACGAAGTGATGCTTTAGTTTTGTGCGCTTGTCCGCAAAAGCTGCAAGTGTACACAACCGATACATGTTTAGATTCAATATGATCGAATACGTTCGAGGATTTACTAGACGAATATTCACAATCAACACATCTCCACCATCCACCAGTCAACCGTGACATCTTAGATCTTATCTCGAGCAGAGCATCTAAAATATTCGACAACTATCAGTATGTTTGGCTTTAAAAGCTTTAAAAAGCTGCTTTCACAGGATGATATCTTGCCATATGACTCCTCAATGCATTTCTAGTTTTGCAGAATTTTGAGCAAACCCCACAGGTGTAGCCTGCACTTTGTACGTGTTTAGACTCTATATGTTCAAACACAGTTCTTCGACTACGGGCTTTGTAGCCACAGGATAAACAAACATAGATAGTTCCATCTTCATTTAATCTATGCATCAGATCTTCTACTTCTAAAACAAATATTCAAGAGAACTCCATAAAATCAGTCCACATTTATTTAAAGATTAGTTGTTACTCAATATGGCAGAGTATATAATGTTGTTTAAAATGATTAAACGTATCGAATGTAATATCACAGAGCGCACAGAATAAAAAATCTGACATGTGCTTGCTCTCTATGTGCCTTCTAACATCCGTGGTGTACTTGCTGGAGTACATACAATCCATGCAAGACCATCCCCCAATCATCTTCACCATCTTCATCCCCACAACAGTTCGAGGGTCTAAAACATTTCATGTGTGGTCCTCTTGTGACAATTTAACGAGTTTTGAGTAGAAAACGAATTTTGGCACAGATCACAAGAATATGCACGGATTCCGACATGTTTAGCCATTACATGTCGTTTAGCAGATGTACGATAGGGAGAACTGTATGGACATTCTGTACACTGGTAGCAGACAACAGAACCCGTCTGTACTTTATCAATCAGCTCTGAAGTGCACGCAGCTTCATACTCTAGAATAAAGAATGGGGGTGGTTTATAAACGATGCTTCCTAGATTTATGAACTCTTAAAGCGTTTCTAGTCTTTGTGACATAATCACAGTCCGGGCATTCGAATCTAGACCCAACATGATGCGCTTCAATGTGACTCAACAAAACCTGAACAAGACTTACATAACGAAATGACAACTTAAATTTGTTTAATAAGAATTGAAAGAAAGATGAATATTTTTTAAAGAGAAAAATATATAAATATTGAAAAAAATTAGATTTAATAAAATAATTGAAAATAAGATTTTTATAAGAAATATTGAATTTGAAATAAACAGTTATTATTTGAAGAGAAAAAAATATATCATAAAATAGAAAATATAAGAAAGAAATATTCAGATGACAAAGATAACAAAAGAATCTCAAATATATCAAGAACTTTTTTATAACAACTTAATATTTAATTAAAAACCTGTTTAATGTTTGTATTATAAACACACTCTGAGCACTGCCAAAAAACTTTCCCTTCCTCTCCCCTCATCATCCGGGCAAAACTTTCCAGTACACCCATATACTCTTAAATCAGTTCTTATCTTTATTTTCTTTATATCAATAATTTCAGTGTAAAAAATATATATCAAAAGCCTCAAATGCATGAAATCTAAGCATGATATACGTGTGTGGGCAAATCTGGCTTGTGTCGCCTTTGACAGTGTACTTTTAAAGCATTTCTGGTTGGACAGACTTTTTCACACAAACTACAGGAAAATCCTCCAGTTCTAACATGTTTAGACTCAATATGAATCTTAAGACAGTTCTCCCATCTAGAAGAATAATCACAGTCAGTACAGTGGAATACGCCCTCAGGGCTCTTGAAGATTTTAGAACTGACAACAGAGTCCATATATTCTAAAGCAAACAGTTAGCTTAAAATTATATTTATTTTCGAAAATAACCCCAAGATTACGATGCAGCTTAAAATTGACTCTTGACTCAAGTAATAACTGGGTTATTTAGACATTTTGGACATTAAAAGGAATTTCTTTATGGCGCCCATAATGATGATTTCTTAATCCACGTTTAGTTGAGGCTGGATGGTTGCAGAGTTTACAAATAAAATATCCTCCTTCAATATGCTTGGCCTCTATATGATCCACGAGATTACTTTTCTTTTTGCTGTTGTACTCACAGCTTCCACATTGCCAGCAAGAACCAGATTCTGTCAGCACTTTCGTCAGCATTTCATCAAACCCTTCAACCAGATAAATATCAGCAGCAATTCAAAATCATTATTTTTTAACAGAAAACAAAGATGTAATGTTACATCAAGGCTTTTTCACGATGATTCTTATAAAAGTGGTTTCTAAAACTTTTCTTGTTAGGACAGTATTTCTGACAAACGCTACAAACTACTCCAGGGTTCTCCACATGCTGAAAGCGCCACAATGTTACGAAATTGATTGAAAAAATTGTGGGTTTGCCTTTGCGTCAATATGTTCTATAATATTGGCCTTCTTAGCTACATAACCACAGTCTATACAGCTCCACATCATACCTCCAGGTGTCTTAACTTTCATCATCTTTTGAGCTATCTCTTCCTCAAGTTCTAAAAAATGGTGGGTTCTTATTCCTTCGCATCAATTGAAGAAAACTTGTTAAAACAATTTATTTTTTAGTATCAGTACCAAATAATGACTTGTAAGTTTAGAGGCTACAGGCAAATTAATGACAATTTGAATTAATTTAAATAATTTCGATGTGTATTATAAAGATGATTCTTTAAACTCTTTCTGTTTGGACAATGTTTATTGCAGATATCACAAATAAATCCTCGAGGGTTTTCAATATGTTTAACTTCAACATGATCAACCATCCTATCCTTCTTCTAGAGAAAACATGATCAAAATAGGACAGAAAAATCTTCCATGTCACACATAATATAAAATTCCTTTTTACTATTCTTTAAACTGCTTTTTATTTTTTAAGAATCTTTCTCTTTAATTTCAATTCCCAAGATGTTCTTTCAGTCCCAGCCTTTTTTTTGCTCAACCGTTCTAAATTAATCTGCCACAACCCCCCCCCCCCGTTCTTGCTTCAACCCCTATAATCTGAGAAGGCGGAGGTGGTCGTTTACAATTGTATTGTTTTCTCAAACAAAAATTCCTGACCTATTTGTATTAAAAATTTTTAAAAAAACGGTCAACCCCAATTGAAATATGTTATGTTTCGACTCTTCCCTTGGTTGAATATGCACAGATTTTACAACACCAGACCGAACCCTTCTCACTCTGCATCTTACACATTTTCCCTAGGATCTCCTCATCTAGTTCTTTTAATACACCTGAACACACTGGAAATATACCACAACACACTGATCTTAAAAAGGTTATTTCATCCGACAAAAAAAAACCCAACAATTTTTATTCAATTTGCTTATGATATCTATACATATGATTTCTTAAACTCTTAGGATTTGGACAAAGTTTACCACAGACAGAACAAGAAATAATATTAGTTATCATATGTCTGCACTCAATGTGTTCCTTGACATTATACTTGAGTTTACTACTGTAACCACAGTCAGAGCACTGCCATCCTTCATCCAACCTAACCATTTTCTCCAGTATCTCTCCAGTATACCCTAACAATAGGACTAGCTTAATTCAGACAATAAAATCTAAAATCTTAGTACTAGAAGATTTATTAGAGCCAATATTTATAATTTAGATAGTTTTAAAGTTTGCAAGATATTTTAAATGTCGCTGATCTTTATGAAGGTTGTAAACATGATTTTTTAAACTTTTTACATTAGGGCAAATCTTCGAGCAGTACAAACATGCAATGCCTACACGCTCAATATGCTTGGCGTCAATATGCTCGGACATATGAGTCTTGTTCTTAGTTGTATATTTACATTGAATACATTGCCACACTTTACCAGTCTCAAGAAAAATCTGAACCATTTGCTCGTCAACTAAAATTAAAATAGAGTTTGAAACTTAAAATA
Organism: Eurytemora carolleeae; assembly: GCF_000591075.1. Lineage (NCBI taxonomy): Eukaryota > Metazoa > Arthropoda > Copepoda > Calanoida > Temoridae > Eurytemora > Eurytemora carolleeae. The sequence goes on from NW_019396028.1 coordinate 321,246, forward strand.
TTTAAAGATGCATGCTGTTTTTAAGTGCCTTATGATATTTATAAGTATGGTTTCTCAAACTTTTCTTATTGGGACAAAACTGTTGACAAAACTGACACTCTACTCCAGTATTAAGAATATGTTTTGACTCAATATGTTCAAGAATATTTGTCTTTATCTTTGAAGAATAACCGCAGCCCAAACAAATCCAAAGTTTGCCCGACCCGGTCAACTCAAATCTCATCAAATCATGAGGATCTGTAAAATAAGTTATGTTTTTTAGTTAAATAAGTTGTTGCCTAGAACCCCGGTTGGCAGAATGATGTTTATAAAGATGATTACTTAAACTCTTCTTATTTGGACAAAATATTTGGCAAAACTGACACATGACACCACCAAGACCAACATGTCTAGCTTCAACATGCTCCTCAACCCTTGTCTTGTACTTGGAGTTATATCCGCACTCAGTACACTCCCAGGATAAAAGTCCTTCCAGGACAATACGTCTCATATACGACAAAAGTGCCACTAAAATTATCAGCTTTTATTAAGTACTTGAAGTATATATAATTAAAATGATGGCTCATGAATTAATTAAGAAAGTTTTTATGGTGGCTGTTCATGTGATGTCTTAAGCATCGCCGATTTGCGCATACAGTTCCACACACCCTGCATGAAACTTCAGTAAAATCTAAATGTTTTGCTTCAACATGCGTCTTCATGTTATATTTCTTGACAGATACAAAGTCACATTCCATACAGTGCCAAGTCCCGTCCATCTTAGACATTTTAGTCAGAATTCTAAGCTCCAAGTTATACTCAAAATCTAGGAAAAGAAATAAAAATCTTATTTTACTTTTTTAAACTTAACGATGTTTTGCATAATTGTGATTGTACAAAGCTTTTCTATTTTGCAGAACCATGGGACAAAAGGGACATTTAACACCAGATGTTTGAAGATGTTGAGATTCTACGTGAAATTTCAGATTAGTTTTAATCCTAGTACTGTATCCACACGTCGTACAAACCCAACCCATTGATAAGTCTCTATAGATTAATTTTTCTATCTCTTCATCTAGTCCTAAATTAAAACAAATGTATGCGCTATAAATTTAAATCCAGAAATTCCGTTTATTTCAGTTTTTGTGATTACGAGTGACATGATTGTAAAGAGCTTTGCGATTTTGAAGAACCTTAGAGCAGTAAGAACACTGAAACCCGTCAGATATCAAATGTTTAGACTCAACATGAAATTTCATATTTGTTTTAACCATTGTACTGTATCCACATGTGTAGCAAACCCATCGTGCTAGGGATAAATCTCTGTACATCAACTTTTCAATCTCTTCATCCAATACTAGAAAATGATTATTTGTTAACTCTTAATTGGAAATGAGAACTCGATTTTCTTAGAATTAAAAATAAAAAATGAAAAAAATGAAAAATTTAAAAAATCAAAATGGTTTATATTTGTCAAAATATTTATCGTGGAGCAAACCCGGCCCTCGGATTGATCCCTTGCAGGTTCTTACTTTTAAACAATTTTCAAAAATATCTTTATTTACGTTGCAAAATTTTTATGATATCTACTAATGTGCACGTTGTATGCATTCATACTTGGACAATACTTGGAGCAAATACTACAATTAAATCCACAAGTTCTCAGATGTTTAGACTCAACATGATTTCGAATGTTAGATTTTTTAGTTGATGAGGAAGGACAATGCCTGCATTGCCAATGTCCACTCGAAGTTCGGTGCATTTCTTTATCGATCTGATCATAAAATCCTGAATTAAAAACCTATTTCAGCTTTACATCTTCTCATGTGACATTTAAGCGCATTCATGTTTGGATAAATTTTATCACACATCTCACAGGGGTAGGTTCCAGGAGGAAAATGCATTGAATCAATGTGGGATTTTACAACAGACACTTTTTTGCGTGTAAATCCGCAAAGCACACAGGACCACTCATTTTGATCATTCTTACGCAAATATTCAGAAACTTCCAATTCTAAAAAATATCAGATTAACAATTAAGCATTTTTCGTTTATTCAATGGTTAACAACTTAAATATTATTATCAAGTTCACGTTGTTTTTTTACATGCATCCTAAATATGTGCATCTTTAACGCTTTCCTGGTCTTAGTGACAAACCCGCAGTAATCACAATCAACTCGACTAAACTCAATATGTTTAGCTTCAATATGGTTTGAAACATCTCCTCTGTTATTCCTTTCATAATCACAGGATACACAGGCCCACATTCCAGAAGCACTACGTACCATCTTGCTCAGAATAATACTGTCCAGCTCTACAAAATCAATTAGTACAACACCTGGGTTAAAAGAACACTAGCAAGATTAAGATGAGAAAAAATGGGTTCTTCTCATGTGCATATTGAGGGAATGTCTAGAATTGCTTTGTTTTTCACACAAACTACACTGATAGACACCATCACTATGCCTAGCCTCAATATGATTGATCATACTGTTCTTGTAGCTGTTAGAGAACCCGCACTCGGAGCACTGATAAGACCGAGGACCAAGACAAATCATCTTTCTCAGAAGTTCAGCCATATACTCTAAGAACACATTTCACTCAATTTATTTGTATTTTAGTTAAAATGAGCCCTTCTCATGTGCATTGATAAAGAAGCCTTGGAGTTACAAACTTTGTCACATAATGAACATAGATAAACACCAGAGCTATGCTTAGCTTCAACATGGTTTACTAGACTATTCTTATAAGATGAGGTGAATCCACAATCTGCACATTGGAAAGTATGAGAGTCCAGGTTTATGATACGACTACGGATAGATTCCTTAAGAGCTGAAGTTTATTTATGAGTATTATTAAATTATCGATAAAAAATATTACATGTTTATGGTCTGTGCTCTCTGGACTTATGCATACGAAGGGCTTGTCGTGTTGGGAGAACCTTGAGACAAAGCTGACAGACAACTCCCCCATAGTCAACATGTCTGGACTCAACATGGTTCAGCATAATGGACTTGGACCGGGTGATGTAAGGGCAGTCTAAGCAGGAGAAATCTCCTGTATCCATCTTCATCATCTTGGTTCGTATAATCCGATCCAATTCTTCAAAAACTAAAATTTTACGACATAAGATCAAACTGAGTTTTATGAAACCGAGTTTTGTGAATCATAAGCGCATTCCTAGTATTACAAAATTTGCCACATGTTTTACACTGAAACCCTGTGGTTTGAACGTGCTTTGCTTCAATGTGAGCTTTGACATGTGACTTTCTAATAGAAGAATAAGAGCAAGATGAACAGCTGTAGCTTGAATCAGGATTTCTACTCAGTAAAGTTTCAATCAACTCATCCAATTCTAAAAGCAAATGTATTTATGAAAATTCACAGTGTTGGCACATTTTTAAACACGTAGATTTGAATGCTTTCTGTACTTATGACTAGTGAGAGCATGGGAGGTGCGACAAAATTGAAGACAAATTTCACAAACAACTCCCCCAGCGTCGACATGCTTAGCTTCTACATGTCTCCGCATAGTCACCTTGTGTCTGGTTTGGTAGAGACACATTTTACATTCAACAAATCCATTCCCAACATTTCTTATACAACTCAAGATTTCAGCATTAACATCTAAAATAATCAAAACTTGTGCTTTTTCAGACATAAATAAGACTACAGTGAATAAAAATATGAAGTTAAAGCCATTTAATTTTGTCAAACAATTATTTTATGAAGACGAGATCTGTGAGTGGCCAGCGCATTCTTAGTTGGGCACAAGCATTGACAAATATTGCAGATAATTCCATTCGTTACTAAATGCTTGGATTCAACATGACGATTCATTGTAGTCTTATATTTTGTCTCGTAATCACATTCAGCGCATCTATAAAACCCTTGTCCCAGGTGCACAATTCGTTGGTTTATTTCCGTATCCAGGTCTAAAATAAAATTGTTTATTTTCTTAGACATCGACGTTTATGACATTTTAAAGCATTTAACGAAGGACAATGTTTAGAGCAAATAGGACAGAGATATCCTGGAGTTTCAATATGTTTAGCTTCGACATGATAAATCAAACTACGCTTCTCTACGGATAAAAACCCACACACCACACAACAGAACATTCCGTCACTTAACCGTTGTATACGAACTCTTATTAACTCCGACAAGTCTAGAAATATGAACTTGATTATTGCCCTAGCTTAGAATGAATTCTGTACTTGTGACATTTTAAAGCATTCCTAGTTGGACAAAACTTGTTACAAATGTTACAACTGTAACCACTGGTCTCAAGGTGCTTGGACTCGATGTGACATTTCATGGTAGAATTGTGGGAGGAAATAAAGTAGCAATCAGAACATTGAAATCTACCATCTACCAGCTTAATCATTCTTCTTTGTATCTCTACATCAACAAAATCTGATAACAAAAAAAATTGTTCAGTGTTTATTGCTGGAATGGTATTGATAATTATGACATTTTAGTGCATTGCGATTTGCACAGATTTTGTGGCACAATTTGCACATATATTGCGAGGCTTCTAAATGCCGACTTTCAATGTGTCGAGACACAGATGTTGTGTAATAAGATGAATATTCACAAATTGTGCAATGCCATAGTCCATCTTGACGTTTAATCATCAACTCTCTTATACTCCGCTCCAATTCTAGAATATATTACTTTCTATGATACCTTGATACATGAACACTAAGGCCATTCTTTGACGAGCAAAACTTGTTACATTGAGGACAGTTATAGCCATTGCAAGTCACGTGCATGGCTTCAATATGCATGAGAGTTCGAACCCTAATTTTATTTTTGTATCCACAGGTTAAACAGGACCACCAGTCAATTTCTTTACCAAGATGCTTAACTAACTCCTCACAATCAAGATCTAACAAATGTATTTATTTATTTTAAATCGAGAAGGCATGTTTATCTTTCTAATTTAACTGATCTGTTGTGACAAAACTTCGCTCCTGTCTATGATATCGGGACATGTGAGTGCGTAGAGCGTTTTTAGACGGACAAAACTTATTGCAAACTTTGCACAAATGTCCCTCAGATTCGTGAATTGCTTCAACATGCAGGGAACAGGAACTTTTATGTTTAAAGAAAAATCCACAAATTTTACAAGACCAGCCATTACCACGTTTCACAATGTTTGCCATTTCTGAAAAAATATTTACAAATATTTGAGAAGTTTTAATAAAGGTCTATTTTCTTCTTTCTATGGTATCTAGAAACATGAGCGTTCAGTGCATTTTTTGAGGGACAAAACTTTTCGCAGATTTGACATGTATATCCCCCAGTATCGAGATGATGTGCATCAACATGTAAAACAACTCCATTTCTATGCCTTCCTTCGTATCCGCATAATCCACATGTCCATCCATTTTCATTCTTCACAACAATGCTGTTCACTTAAAATAAATAATTTTAATGAAAATTATTAAATATGAGAACGTTCCTCTTCTTTCTATGATATCTTGACATGTGAGCATTTAGTGCATTTTTGGAAGGACAAAGTTTTTGGCATTCAAGACAGTGATGACCACCGGAAGTAACATGAATAGCTTCAACATGCAGCAAAGTTCTATGCCTGACTCGACTACTATATCCGCACTGTTTACACAACCAGTCATCACCAGATCTCATCATTTGATCCAATATTTCTACGCGCTCCAAGTCTAATAAAAATTAAAAAATTTATTTTAAACAAATTTATTGACATGATTTTAAACACCAGGGTGATATCTATATTTGTGACAATTCAGCGCATGGCGAGTGGAACACACTTTTTGGCAGAGATCACATGTATAAGATTGAGTCTTAATATGCTTCCCCTCAATATGACGGGTGACATTTGTCGTCAACTTTGAAAAATAAGGACAAAACGAGCAGTGCCAGGCCCCTGTTTCAGAAGATTTAAACATATAACTTCGTAAGTTCTCATCAACCCAGTCTAGAAAAAAGAGTTTCAAGGAATAAAATATTAAAATACAGTCCTATGATTCCGAGCCAGATGCATTCTATGTGAATGCCTGGTTGCATTGTGCTTTGAACACAAGGAACAAATTATCCCCGGACCCGGAAAATGTTTTGCTTCCATGTGATTGATCATTGTTCCCTTCTGAGGGGTGAGATAAGAACAGAAAGAACATTGGTATACTCCAGATGCAGATTTATGTAGTTCTGATTTTATTTGCTTATCAAGTTCAAAATAAATAGCTTCAACATCTAAAATTAATCAAAAAAAATTAAACGGATTAATTTATTTATATTTGATATCATGAACCCTAGCCAAGTGCATACGGTATGACTGTCTAGTACTAATATGACGGTTACAAAGATGACAGGTTATGCCCGGACCAGGTATATGTCTGGCTTCTATGTGGTTTATCATATTTCCCTTCTGATTCGACACATGGTCGCATAGTGAACATTGATAACTGCCAGATGAAACTTTAACAATACGACGACATATTTCTAGATCAACCTCGAGATACGAATCCTCATCTAAAATAACGTACAAGTAAAATCCATAAAATAATAATAAATATATTTCTATTTTCTATGATATCTAGAATGGTGAGTGGCTAAAGAATTTCTTGAAGTGCAATGTTTTCCACAAGAGGAGCAAGAAACACCACCATAATTAACATGCCTATCCTCAACATGTTTTGCTAAATTAGCAAAACTTTTAGCCATTCTTCCACAATCGGTACACGAGTAATTAGCTCGATCAAGCTGGACAATTTTAGCCTTGATGATCTGATCTATTTCTTTAAAGAACGCGGAACCTAAAAATACCATGGTTATTCGTTATTCGTGTGAATGCAATCTTGAATAATGTTTTCTAAGAGCTTCTCTGGTTCGACAGATCTTGTGGCAAATAGAACAGGAAACGCCAGAATGACTTATGTGCTTAGACTCGACATGATTTGCAACATTTCTTTTGGAAAAACTTTGATATTTGCAATCAGTACAGAGGTACATGTTAAATTCATCAGTGGTGATCTTACAGCTGATTGCTGCATCCAAATCTTCAAAGCCTGGAATTAAACATGGAAGCCTTATAAAAAAATTAAATAAATTCCGTCACGCCTTGTTTTGCATGACGAATTTTGTGTTTTCTCAAAGAATCTCTTGTAGAGCAATGTTTTGAGCAAATGGGACATTTAAATCCAGGATGGATTACATGAAGGGCCTCTATGTGCGTGCATAAATTCTGTTTAGTTCTAGAAACTTTACTACAATCAGTACACTGGAAAAAGTTTGGAGAAATGGAGAGGACTTTACTGTGAATTACATCATCCAAGTCTTCCAGATTTTCAACTATAACCCGACCTATAAAAAACTTCTTTAAAAATATTCTATTTGGCGGCCTAATACAATTACAAGTAGGAATGTTTTCTTTTCATATGCTTCCTGAATGCTTCTTTGCTTGGACAGTTATAACCACACTCTAAAAACTTCTATTTAAAGTTAGAAGAAATCAAATGACGTAAATAATATTTAAATTCCTGAACATTGAAAAGAAGCGTTTTTACTTCAAAATATCATACTTCAGACGATTTAACTGTTGAAAAATAGAAGTATTCCTGTGCAAACAATAACGGAGTTTGTATGCTTTGCTTGGATATGATTACGCATTCCCGTCTTATCTCGGCCCCGGTATTCACAAACCAGGCACAAATATCCTCTTCAGATTATCATTTGATTATTTAAATTAAACGGGAAAATCCCCACAAAATTTAATCTAAAAATTTTTTGTCATTTTTTTTTTAAGTTTACATGCCACTAAAATTATTTTTTTTTTATGAAAAATTGGTTTATTTGGCCTAGGTTGGCTTTAAAGTAGAAGTTTACTTCCCCCCCCCACTCATTCCGTCGTGCCAGCCCTCTTTTTAAATAGTCAAATAATGTATGCCTAAATCCCGCTTCATTTATTAGTATCATCCTATTCGCAAATGTATCTTCAGATTCTTCAAGCAAATATTCTAAAATAAATTCTTTGTACTCGGAAAATTAAACAAGCCAGGATTACTACAACTTCATTTTAATAATTTATTTTCAGCAAATGCTATCATTTAATGGTATCGATAAATGTGTTTTCTTAATCCTTGTCTGGTTGCACAAACTTTCATGCATAGATCACAAGTGACGCCGTTTGGGTTTATTATATGTTTGGCTTCAATGTGAGTTGAAACATTTATTTTTTGAGAGAATGTTTTTAAGCAGTCAGAACATTGATACTCATTACCAACCAGTGTGGGTAGACGAATAATTTTAGAGGAAATAATCTCATCGAGCTCAGAAAAATCTTAACAGAATAAAATCAACTTATAATTAACTAACAAAACTACTGTTAAGAATAAACCATTTGTGTAGGCCTGTGCTTACGTGATCTATGCAGATTAAGAGCATTTTTTGTAGGAAGAAATTTATCACAGACCTCACAGACATGACCTGGTCCAGTCACATGCTTTGCTTCCACATGAAACATGACACGCTGACGTGTTGAGCTTGTATAACCACACTCCAGACAGAACCAGTGCCCATTGCCTAAATCCCTTTCAATCTTACTACTTAGCAAAGAATTCAATCCTAGACAAATATATTTAATCTTTGAGCATTTAAATAAAATACAGTCATCTCCTGTGAAACCGAGATTTATGAATCATAAAAGCATTTTTAGTCGAGCATTCTTTCTTGCATAGACTACACTGATATCCAGGGGTTGAAGCATGCTTGGCTTCAATATGATAGACCATTCTCTGCTTTTTTGGACATCTATACTCGCACACTGTACACACATACTCCTCCTCCGTCTCGTACATCATATCATCAAAATTAAATACTAAAAAGTTTACATAAAATTAAATCGCTCAATGGCTTTCTTACTGTGAAATTTAGATCTATGGACGTTTAACGAGTTTTTGGTTGAATGAGACGAAAGACAAGTTTCACAAGTATATCCTTTCTCACTTCTCACATGATTTGCCTCAATATGATTCTCAACATGATGCTTTTTCTTAGCTAGGTAGCCGCACAGTAAACATGTGTAATCATTTGGACCTCTCATCTCTATGCTTTCTCGGAATATCGTTGCTATATCTATAATGTATTAAAAATAAATTTCAATATTTAGGAAGATGGGTGTCCGTAATTATGCTCGCGGAACTTGTGTGCTCTGAGCGCATTTCTCGATTTGCAGGTTCTATTACAGTAGGGACAAAGGTAACCAGGGAAATCAGTGTGAATGGATTCAATGTGTTCATAAATATTAGTTTTAACCCGAGAAAGTTTTCCACACTCCAGACATTGCCAATCAACTCCGTTCTTCGCCATTTTCGATTTAATGTAAGTGTCGTAATCTAAACACAAAAAAAAACTACATTTTATGTTGCTTTGTAGTATGCGATTTCAAAGCATTTCTTGTAGGACAGAACTTATTACAAAGATGACAAATAAATCCCGGAGTTGAGATATGCTTAGACTCGACATGATTCAGGATAGTTGTATAGTAACTAGTGGAATATTGACAATCACAGCAATGAAATAACTTATCCTCAGATTTCCAAATCTTTCTTTTTATTTCCAGATCAAGATCTAAAAAAATACATGTTTCCTATTGATGTTTTCGATAAATGTGCATCTTTAAGGCCTTTCTAGTTTTGCAAACATTTGTACAGACAGGGCAAGTAAAACCACCAGTAATGACATGTTTTGATTCAATATGATCAAGTATAGTAGTGTTAAACTTGGTTGAATATTCACACTGCGCACAACCAAATAGATCAGACTCAAGTTTCAACACCATACTTCTCAGCAAATTATTTAATTCTAAAATAAATAATAGTTATTGATAATGTTTTGATCTATAAATATGCATCTTCATGGCCTTTCTGGTTGGACAAACACGGAAACAAATTTGGCACACTATTCCTGGACCTGAGACATGCTTTGCTTCTATATGATCTTTCATAACGGGCTGGTGTTGTGTCTGATAATCACATTTCTGACAACAGTATATACCAGACAGATTTCTGTACATCAGATCCTTTATCTGATGGTCAAGCTCCTCAGACACGAAAGCTAAAATTTATGAATTCGAAGTTTGTGCATTTTTAACGCATGTCTTGTTGGACAAATTTTTGGACAAGCATCGCAACAAAACCCCCCAGTGCTCACATGTTTAGCTTCAATGTGAGATCTCAAAGTTGCTTTATTGGGGGTGGAATACGGACAGGAGAGACACAGATATGCACCCTCGACTGACCCTACGTGAGCATCAATCCTTTCCTCCAGATCGTCAATATATTCTAAAATTTATCCAGTTTCAATGTTTATTTTATCTATGGTATCTATGTCTATGAATATTTAGGGAGTTTCTAGTTTTGCAAAGTTTACTGCAATGTTCACAAGCGAATCCTTCTGTTTGAATATGTTTAGCCTAAACCAAAAAGATCATTTAGAGATTAAAAAGTTATTTAATGACCCCCCCCCCCCTTACCAAAAATGACTAATTTCTTTAAGTGATCTGAACCTCGATGTGGACATCCATTGTTGACTGACGATTAGTTTGAAACCCACAAACTTGACATGAGAACCCGGAAGGGTTAGGAATACTCATCGATCTCAAAACATCACGCAAATCTGTTAATTTTCTTGATTTTATTTTTATTATGAAGAATAATGTTTGTATCTAGACTTGTGCAGTGAAAACGCATTTTTAGTCTTGCAAAACTTGGAACAGACCGGACATATGTACCCAGACGACACTGTATGTTGAGACTCGACATGATTAAGTATATTTGTACGATGAGGGGATGAATATGAACACTCTGAGCATTGAAAAGCACCAGACACTTCGCGTCGAATCATTGACTGTAGCAAGTCTAAAATATAATCATTTATTTTGAAAGTCTGAATACAATTTAACATTGATAAAATGGATTAACACAGTATAGCACAGCACAACTCATACAAAGGTCGGCAAAATTAAGTCCTGAACCTGAGGCCTATCCCGACATCGGGATTTATGTGCCTGATATGAATTTTTGGTTTTAAGTTTAGCATGACAGTACTGGCATTCATATCTAGTTCCTATATTCAAATGATGTGCTTCAATGTGATTTTTCATATTTGTTTGGTAAGAGGTCGTATAGCCACACTCTAAACATTTCCAATCCTTCAAATCCCGGCGCTTTATATATTTAGTTCTAAGCAATTCATCAACTTCTAAAATATATTTATTAAGTAAAAACAAGAAATATTTGACATGAGTTCAATTTCTCATGCATTGGTTAAGAATTACAGAAAGTTTTGTGAAACTAGACGAACCGTGTTTTCTTACTACATGGCTTCTCAAAGCATTAAGAGATCGACACAGATGATCACAGACAGGACAATGATGACCGGAACCTTGAACGTGTTTTGATTCGACATGCTCGAAAACGGCACGCTTATTCTTCGACATGTATTGACAATCTGAACAGGAGAACCCTGCTCCGTCATCAGCTAATAATACTTTGCTCCACATGGCATCCAACAGTTCTAAAATATCACTTTAAATTACATCAACAGTGAATGAATCCTCATATGAACATTTAGATCGTCCCTGCTGCGGAACGTCTTATTACAAACATTGCAACTGACAGATAAAAAGAGGTGCCGTCTCTCAATGTGTTTATATAAGTTTGTGGTTTTTGTGCTGAAATAACCACATTCAGTGCAAGACCATCCGCGCTGAAGGTATGAAAATATAATTGCGTGAAAAAGTTATATTAAAGTCACATTTTTTAAAGAAAAAATCCTAGTTTTAACAAAAATATTTTCAATCTTCCCTTATCATTCGAAGTAGAACTGAACATCTTTCCTTTTACAATTGAATCGATTCCTAAAAAAGGAAACTATTCCAGTATAACATGATTTTCTTCAATGTGCCTAACGAAGAAGGAACATCATAAAAAAGGGAAAAATTGGGCCTTTAAGTAAAACTTGTTTCCCCTAAGCCACTTATGGTACAAAGTTAGGAAAAAAAGTCTGAAAATAGAGGCACTAGCGTACATTTTATACTGACAAGTCCATCAAGCATTTTGAAAATTTTGGTAAATTTAAACAAATATTAATTATTTACAGGAGAGACTGTTTAAGTAAAGAATAGTTCAAGGCTGAGAAAGTCCAAAGCTATTTAAAAGATAAGATAAAATAAAAATGTATTTAAAGGTTCCAGTCCTCCCTATATAACGCCGATGTTTTGCGATTCCAAAACTCGCATTCCCGACATTGCCAGTATTTCCCACCTTAGATTGTGAATTTTGTTCTAACAGAATGAATCGAATAAAACCCATAAAACATAACTATCCCATGATGTGGAGAAAAGAAAAAGATAAATTCACAATCCTTTTTTATCGATTTGCTGAACCATCTTATCCCGGACAGTGTCAGCATACTGCTGTAGTGTGAGAACTAATTAAAAACATTCATTATAAATTTTTTATTAATTCAGAACATTGTGATGAATCCTACAATGCTGATTAAGATCATGTCTACATGAAAACACTCTGGCACAGAATTGACAAGAAATATGAAACGCAAGATGTCTACGTTCAACATGTTTCCTCACATTATTAGCATTTTTACACGAGTAACTGCACTTGTCACAAACCCAAACTTTCTTTCCCTTTGAATCCTGAGCTGACGACATTATACTCGAGACCTGCCGCTCCAACTCTTCGAGATCAGTCAGACCTTCCATAATATGTTAAATATTTTAATATTTCTAAATAAGTCGATTTAGTATCTGTGAACATTCATATGCTGTCTTAAAAATTCCCTACAACTGAAAAGTTTGCAACAAATATGACACTGAATTTGGAAATCAACATGCTTCACTTCAACATGTCGTGAAGTATTATGCTTTTTTTCATGACTAAACGGACACACCAAACACATCCAAATTTTACGCCCCCCAGGATCCAACCCTTGCCTCATCTTCAGATCCACTTCAGTATCAACAAAAGAATAGTCTAGGATAACATTAAATCAAAACTTTATAAGAACGGAAGAGACTGATGAATCTTTTTACAATGAACTCTGAGATCAGTTTTAGACTTAAATGTGATAGGGCAGATGGGACAAAAATAATTTAGATCTAAATGAACACGCTCTACATGCTTAAATACGTCACTGCTCTTTTTAGATGTATATTCGCATTCGATGCAAGTCCAGAAGCTCAAATTATTATGATCTTTAAAGCGCTTCATTTTGGAATGAACCATTTCTGAAAAAAAATAAATGATGTAAGTACATGGAACTGATTATCTGTATTTCAATGCTTTTTCATATGTATTGTTAAGTTAGCCCTAGATCGAAATAATGCTCCACAAATAGGGCAGGAATAAGACAGATTAAGATGCACCCTTTCAATGTGCTTAAAAACATTCGACTTGTCTTTAGCAATATATTGACAATCGGTGCACTGCCATCGAGTGAGACCAGTTTCATCTTTGAACTTCATCATCTTATCAGCAGCAAGTTCATATCCTATCACAGATTACAAACTTAAACGTTAGTTACGCTATGCATTTTTTTCATGTGCTTTTTCATATAACTTGAAGTAGTGAAGTCAGCTATACACAAAGGACATTGAATTCTAGTCTGAAGATGCTTGGCCTCAATATGATCTTCTATATTTGTGGTCTTCTTGGTTTGGAATTCACAGGCTGCGCAACACCAAATTTGCTCCCCATTTTCCAGACAAGTTTTGAACATCATGTTTCTTAGATGACCTACAAAATACTTATGATAGGATATGCTTTTTCACATGTGCCCTATGCTTGTCTCTGCGGGAAAAAGTTGCACTGCAAATATGACATTGGATGAAAAGTCCAAGATGTTTTTGCTCAATATGACGTTGGACACCCCACTTTCCAGTACGGGAAAAACTGCACTCCGTGCAGGACCAGATTTTTTGCCCGCTCTCATTCCTCTCTTCAACTAGTTTTTCAGTGACCCTTAGGTCCACAAGATCTAGGACAGAAAAAAATAATGTTGTACTTTTCAAAATTTGCTTTTGGGACAAATAACTGGGAGATTATGGACAGGACAAGAAATTTTTTCAACAAACCATTCAAGAGATTTACTGACGGACAGGAAGATGTTAACTACAAAAAAGATTCTTTTAAAACTCCATGCTTTGATCTGACATGTGTCCTCAGCTCAATTCTACTTGACAGTATGCTTGGACACATTTGGCAGGGAAGACTAATATCTAAATGTCTTCTTTCGATATGCTTTTGAACATCTTTTCTCAGTTTTTGCTTATAATCACAATCATAACAGTTCCAGAGTCGTTGTCCAGACTCGTAGCTAACAAACAGTTTTGAATTCACCAGTACATCAATGTCTAAAATTATAATCTATAAAATCGAGGAACATGAGTTAGAAATGCACTTTTACTTAGTAGTATCTTATCACAATAGGAGCAGGGGTAACCAGAGGAAATGAAATGCTTTGCTTCAAATGACGAAATATGTTGATCTAATTCTGAGATTTGAGAACAGAACTTGCATTCCCAGAGAACTAACCCAGTTTCAGAGTCCCAAGTCTGCTCTCCCGTAGCAGATCTCAAATCACATATGTTTCCTTTTCATGTGTTTTTTCAGAGAATAGGAATTTTTAAACAAATTTTCGCAGATACTGCAAGACACAGTATTGCCTAGTGTATGGACAGTGTTAATGTGACGGATCACATCACCTTTATTATGTATGCTCGAGTATTCACAATACGGACAGTAATTAACAAGCCTTCCACTTTCAAACCTACTTGTCACATCATCTAAAAGACCTTGATATTAGTCAGGAACAATTTATTGATATTAAAACTTTGTCTTGTGAAATCTAGACTTATGAATATTTAACGCTTTCAGGGTTGAACAAAATTTTCCACATTCCTGACAATAGTAACCACTGGACTTCATATGTTTGGCCTCGACATGAAAAAACATGTTTTGTTTGGACATCAAGCAGTCACATTGAAGGCATCGCCAGTTCCCACTGCTCATGAACTCCATCTGAGCGAATATTTCAGCCTCTACAAGAACAAAAAGTCAACTCAAGGTACAAAAAAGGACAGAAGAACCAAAAGCAACCTGAATTCAAAGCTAATTTGAGTAGACCCGTACTCTTTTCATCAGGAACCAAAGTAAGTAAAAGTCCTATGACGCTTAATTTGCCGTGTGAGCAATAAATTTAAGGATACAGACAGCTAAAAAGTATTTTTAGTGTAATCTGCTATATTAAGTAACCGATTATATCGTTATTCTATCAAAGTTTGCAATATTTCTCGAGTCATTATTTGTAAAAACTAGCGAGAAAATCAAAAGTTTCTTAAAAGAGACATCACATACAGCCTAAAGCCCTAATGACGAACTTCTGCAAGTTATTCGCATGCGCTTTAATTATGTCAAAGAATGCTTGTTGTAAGAATTGTTCTAATTTATTCAGACTGATCAGAAACTAGTTCGTATATAAAAATTAATCCTTTCATAAATATACACATCTACAACTGATCAGTCTGGTGGATTTATAATTGTGAGACATATCAATGTCTTGCAGATTTATATAAGATCCAATGTGAACCTTTTTGAATAAGTTCTTATTTTACATGGACCAACCCAAAAATTGAGGCAATAGAATTCATAACCACCCCCATACTTACTCCCTTCTCATTCGCTGCCGATGTTCCATCAAAACAATCTGCTTTCTTGGTGTTCAGAAATCCTCTTCAGCGGTGTTGTGACGCTCTGTGTGTGCAGTTCAGACAAAAAAAAATAATGCGCCAAAAATGGCACTGGGTTCCAAAAATATTACTAGACATGATGGGATCCAAAAACTTCGTCAGATATATCTAAATCGCAAGATTTCATTTCCCTTATTGAATTGATCTCAACCCATAGTTTACACAAAATATTAAGAAACAGGTTTCTTAATCACCGTAGGCTAGATTCAAAACACAAGTTTTGATTTAGTCTATGGGTTTATTTGCTGTAAAAATCAGGAATGAAAATATTTCAAAAAACCCCAAACGAAACATTGCGATTTAATTTGATATGTCTGGTGGGACGAGTGAACTGACATCTGGAAAATGGGTTCCTAGCCAAATTTTTTCCAAAACATTGCTGGCCAAATTTTTATTCTCAAGATAAAGTTTCATGTGAAACTTGCCAAAACTTTGAAAAGCAGATTGCCTTGGGTCCATAAACTGAAAATTCATCTAGCGTCAAGCTGTTAATTTGTACAATTAAAGTTTAACAAGAAGGATATTTAAAGGGACTGTATTTAGTGTAAAATCTAAAACAACTAGATGAATTTTCCATAATAAGCAATATCACCGGGCCACTGCCTTTAAATTTTATCATGTGGTTCCGTTTAAAAACTGTAAAATTTTCCAAAAATAACGAAACCAAATGTTGCCCATTAAATAGTGATATTGCCTTTCCTCTTAAATGTTACCTTTCTCCAATTTTACATTTGAAAATTGGAATGCTGCAATTTTAACGAAAGGTAGCCAATTAAGTGGGTACTATATTCTTCTTAATAATTAATAGAGTCTCTCCCAACCATTGGCTGATATTTAACCCAGGCATGAAGTTATAATGTCCGGTTATAAAAATAAAGATAATCTCAAATTAGGGTTTTAAATGTAACAAAAATGTTATCAGGAAAACATTTACTGTAAGATGACTTTAAATTATTCTAATTGGGAATATGAAAAGGACAAAATACACTCATGCCAAATTTTAACCCAATTACAAATCCCAAGACACGATTAATTACAAGAAGAAATTTACTTTATTCAGCACCAAGACTGGAAGGAGATGGAAAAGAAAGAAAAAGACCCATGTCCGAATTTAATGAATTTGAGCCGTGTCAGAAATCCGCCAAAAACCGGTTTCAATTGAGCGCCGGCTTAAATCTTGAGATAATGAATACGACTTTAAATGGAACCAACCCTATTTTAGGCGCGACTAAAATTTAAGCCGCAGCTCAAATTCTTTAAATTCGGCCTCTGATCACTTGTTATTATATCCTTATTTTCCTTCCAGTCTTAAATAAATCAGAAGATAATTTTAAAAACATGACATATTAAGTTAATTTTGCTTCAAGTAAACTGCTTTGCTCTTTCTAGATAAAATGTAAGGCCAATTAGATTGGATTTAATCTTGCTTCAAGTAAACTGCATTGATCATTAAAGATAAAATGTAAGGCCAATTGGATTGGAATTTTCAAAAAATTTATATTTTACAATTTTCTCTGGTGCTGTGCAAATAGGAACATGAGTGAATTGACAAGGCATAAATTGATATACTAAATAATAAAACAAATTAAAAACAAATTTTGAAATCAAGTCGGATAAAAACTAAAATCGTTCAATTTAAATTCTTTAATTCGATAGACGTGTGGCCAAAATTACTGAGTGTTTAAGTTAGTTTAATATCAAATATATTATTAACTATGACTTGGTATTTACTTGACAAATCAAGAAAGTGTTAGTGGTATTATGGTGGTAACGATTCAGTCATGTTCCTTGGCATAATAATCCGCCAATATTTTTAAGAAACCCTTTAGCCTATTAAAAAAAAGAAAAAAATAAAGGCGGATGAGACTAGAAATTATCAGAAAATCCCTACCTTTGTTTCCATCAGCTCCTGCAGCAATCGGCATTCCAGTGTTCGGGTCGATCATTCCGCTTCCATCATCATAGCCTTCTTCATAGTTTCCGTAATCGTAGCTGTCATCCTGATAGGAGTCCTCTAGAGCAACCTGACCTTGACCAGGTTCTACTAAACTTGAGTCCTGGTAGTCGTTGTTCGATGATGTGGTCATGGCTGTGGAAGGTGTGGTCACGTCTCTAGGTTCAGATTTAACTGGAACAACTTCCTGAATGTCGTCATCTTCATATGAGGAAGGTCGGTTGTTTGTCGGAGCAGGTGTGGAAGGTGCTGAAGGTACTGGTCGGGCGCGCTTGGGCGGTGGTCCTGGTTCTCGTTCAGGAGGCTCTCGATTCCTGTTGGAGTTGGACTTGGATTCTGCCTTCGTCTTATCACCAGATTCAGCATTGTTTTGAGTGAGACCTTTCACACGGAGATCCTCCGCTACGGCTAGGAACGAGTTAAGCTCTTCTTGGGCAACATTCACCTCACCCATGTACATAAAGTTTAAAACTGAAAGCATCTCCTTGTATTTAACACCCTTGAGATAAAGTAGTGGATGCTGATGAGGGTTCTTGCGGAGAACATTTCTGAAGAACGGACTGCAAGCTGAGAGAATTACCTTGTGGGCCTGAATCTGAGATGAATCATCACATGCTAGAGTTACGTCAAAAAAGTCTTTCTCTTCACGTAATTCCCGGAACGCAACGCTAATGTTCGTTTCGAAATCGTTCCAGCGTAAACAGAACTTTTCTGATGTACCCATCTTGAACAGGGTTTCTTGCTGAAAAAAATGAACTCTTCGTGAGGGTCAGACCTGAAAAATAAGATATATTAAAATAAAACTAATCTTGTAATAAGAAAACGTTTTGTACAGTAATTGAGTCCATTCGGTTCAGCCGTTTGGCCGGACAGAGGGAACATATATACGATTGTCTTCTTATATTTTATAGATAACTTAATAATATTAAACATATACAGGGTTGACGACAAAGAGACTTTTTATGCCGTATATTTCCTTATACCTAGGAATCTTCGCAACGGTAACTTTATTGCTTATGTTGCCATGTCAATGAATAGGCAATTGAAAGACAATATACGAAGGAGAAGACTTAATTTAACCTTTTAAAAAATACGTAATGAATTACAGGTAGTCTTTACTGTCTCATCTTTTAGGGGTAACCCTGTATATTTTATTAATTTAGTTCAAGGGTTAGTTTATGAATATTTCTGGGCCAAGCGCTGCGGCTAGGATATGCTGGGGAAGCGAGTGTTAAACAAACGAGATTAGTCATTCACGAACAAAATTTTATGAATGGGGGGAGAGTTTAGTCTGTCCTCAAACGATTTTTGGACCCCCCCCCCTCCTACNACGGGGTCCAAAAATCGTATACTAGGAAATTACCCAATTATTAACGTTATTAAAAAACAAGTAATTTCCAATAGACCCAAAACTCTCTAAACAGCCTTAATCAGGAATTATTAATTCTAAAAGATAAAATATTCGTAATAACTTCCCAAGGGACTTCAGACTTGACGAAAACCAATATCAAGCCAAACTACAGTTTCTGCTAAACAAACTTAACTTAATACTAAAATTCGGCTGAAATAACATTGAAAAATACATTTAAAATAATATTAAAATAATAGTATATCCTTACCTCACATTCTGAATCAATAAGCAGTTGGCTGGCACCAAAAATTCCTGGTTTATTCGCAGATTTAGTCGGGACCAAATTCTTTGTCTTGTTGTTAATATGGCTGCCGGCGAGAAAAGCAAGCTTGGATTGCCGGCTAGACCAAACCCCACCGTTGCGAGGTTTTGTGATTTCAGTTAATATAGCATTTTCCGACAGCTTTCGTTTCAACCGGGAAATTTAATTCAAGAATCAGGGCTCGCGAGTTTTACTTAATTAGTCTTTTTGAATTTTAATGTTTTAAACTTTAAATCTTTCATCTTTCTTTCTATTGTTTTATATCCTCGGAAATATGTTGTTTAAAAAATATATTTTATTCAAATTTGTGTAAACCCTTTCCTACGATTTTATCAACCGGTCCCGCCATCTCCGCCTCCGCCAACACAGATGCGGCAGGCGCGGGATAAGCCAAGCCAGGAATTATGGCGTCACGGCGTGTATTCTGGGGGTTCGTTCGTGGGGCCATGGGGTATAAAGGGAAAAAGAGCGGGATCACCATTGTTGTAAAAATGTTTTCTGAATTTTAAGTCCTGTAGGAAAAATTTTTTAAAATTAAAAAAAATCTGCAAACAAGGGCGGCTTACGATATTTTCTGCAGTGGTGGTGGTGGGGGGGGGGGACAATAAATGAAATTGCGCTCCTAATTTTTCCAAGAACGTCATATAATTGTTTTACATTATTTTCTAGGACTTTTTTCTGATTCTAGTCATACAGATTTTATACTATAAAACGTCCTCTCAGTTATACCATTGCAAATATGCATCAGCCTCATGTGTTATTTCACCATTTCAGTAAACGATTTTAAATTTATAAATTGTATGTATACATACATACATACACAGCAGTATTAAAACATTTTATCGGATAAACATGAATGAAAACAAGAAATATAGAAATATCAAATCTTGAAGTCCTTGAAGAGTGTCTCTGTCTAGGTATATTTCAAATTTAATAAGAATCTTGTTAAAATTAAACGAAAAGCATGCCAGTGCAGAGTTTTTTGTCTAACGTAAATGATATACATTTAAACCTATAGTTAATTCCCTATAAAAGTCAACCTACTCAACTTTGAAGTTTGAACATATAAACCAAATTGAGCTAACAATCCCGTGTGTTTCCCAACCCAATTATCCCCCATTCAAAACTTGATGAAAATCGGTCCAGGGCCGTTCCTGAGTCATGAACGGACAAACAAACAGACAAGCTGCAAACAGAGATTACAACTGTATCTATATAGGTATATAAAAGTTAGATTTGCTTTGCGCTTGATAACCGTTTCATACTATTAAAATTTTAGACAAATCTGACATAGGGGTTCCTGTAGAATTATGATCGCAGATCGGACATTACAAAAAACAGACAAAAACAAGGATTACTACTTTATAGATATTAGATAAAAGTTATTTATGCTTCATGCATGATACCTGAGACTGAGTTTAAAGTCCTATGTTTTATTGGAGATCAGCACTCCTCTTTGCACCATCGACACCACCGTGCAAACTTCTGGCTACGGGCTTTGTTTTCATTGAAATTAAAGTAAAGCACAAAAAAGAAGTAATTTTAAGATGGGAAATGACTGAAGAAGTGGTTGACTTAATCTGTTTATTAGTATAAATTTAAAACATCCTGATATTTTTTTCTTATAGAAGATTGTTGAAGTTGAAGACGACATTTCTAATTTCTTAATATTCTTCTGAATAAAAATTGCAACAAGGATTAATGCAAGGAAAGTTATTTAAGAGGTGTACGCATCTTTTTTACTGCAGTGTACTGTCTCTGGGCNGAAAAGAAAGAAAGAATGGCGAAAATCAGTATCACAGGAATAAGAAAACCAATAGAGTTATTGTAGAAATTATATTATATTAAAGTTAGTTTTAAAAAAAATATTTTTATCTTTCTCAATTCTCAAGGCTAAAGGCTATTATAAACATTTAATGTAAAAAAGTTCTGAAGTGTATTTTATTTGTGTTGACTTAAAAAATATGCATCCACGAGCCCTAGAATATTCCATTGTTGAAGGCCAGATATTGTTGATTTGTTCTTTTTTAATCATAAGATATTTTTTACATTTTACATTTTAATTCTCCTTAAAGGAATAGAAATTTTGCCAGAACTCTGATATTTTAATCCCTTTAATTTTATCTTTGCAATCCAATGTCGTAGATATCAAACTTTGAATTCTTTTGGTAAAATATTCCAAGTTTGAAATATCAAATGTTTACACCACTCGGTGCAAAGATTTAGGGATTAGAATATTAGAGTTTGTGGCAAAAAATCAGTTCCAAATCTAGAGAAAATTCTGAACCTGGCAAATTTCTAACTTATTATCATTTGATAACTAACAAGATTTATCTTCTTTGACAGAAGTTCTATAAAATCGAAAATGAATTTAGATTATGAATGAATTGGTTAGATCAATCATCTTTTTCCAGAAACTATAAATGATTATTTCTTGCAATTTAATCTGTAATTAAACCAGGTACTTAAAAAATACTGTTTTGCGATTCGCACACATATTCAATGAATTGACTCATATCATTCATTTTACAGCTTTTGGAATATAAATTTTGTGAAAACACAAGAACAAAAAATCGATTTGAATTGAACACAGCCAAATCTGCATGCAACAACTTAAAATTTCTCTTTTTTTCGACTTCAAACCCTTAAAAAAAGCACTTTTGTTTTTGAAAAATTTTCGAAAAGGGGGGGAACCCCCCCCCCCTCAGACCCTTACAAATTAATAAATTGCCCCCCCTAGCAAAAGTCCTAGTTGCGCCTCTGGACATAAGACCCATCTTTCACATTAAAAAATCAATGAAATATTCTGGTCATAGGAAACTATTATGTGAATTATCAAAATTATCAAAATTTAATGCTTTTATCCTCCTCGGATACTAAACGAACACTGATGCATCTATTCTTGTTTACAAATTCCGCCCAGAGAGAACTTATTTCAATATGTACGCAGAGTATACGCAACTGCAATTAACTTTCCTTGCATTACATTCTTGAATTGCAATATCTAAGACATTTCTATGCGGTTGATTATAAATTGAATGATGTTTTATATGATTTATGCATTCTCTGTAGCCCATGTATTCTCTGTATATTTCATCTAATCTCTATACGTATTTCTTGTATTTCCTGTATTCCTTGTAGGGTTTCCACGAAATGGTCATATTTTTTGCCCAAAATTTGCGTAATTTAATCGCGCAAATATTTTTTGCGAACTTTTTAGCATTTTTGCGCAATTTTATGTTTTTGCATAATTTGCGCTAAACTGGAAGTATTGAGCAAAAAGTAAATTTTTACGCAAAACATGTTGTTGCAAACTGACCAAAATTGACAGTTTCAGCACAGAATCAAACAACTGAAGGTTTGTTAAAAAATTTACCTACAAATAAGTAATGATCCTTCTGCTCTCAATTGGTTACTTTTAGTTACAAAATCTTCAAATTAAGAGACAAAAATTAATAAAAAAGAAATTAGAAATTTGAAAATTGAAAATTGATGCATAGTTTTTATAGATGTCTGAATATTTGTGTGGTGTTAAACTTTGATATATTTCAACTGTTGACTACTTCTAGTAGAATGCATATGGTTAAAATATTAAAGGTCTTTGACCACCGAGATAATGACAACACTGAAACTTAGTCATCGAATTTGTATACAGCCTCAACGTTGAAGTGTTCAACTCACTGATACTTTTGCTTGTAGGCCTAATGACATATGCATTTTATGCTACACGTCTCTTTCTATCTTAAGTAATTATAATGAGTAAAAGGCAAAATACTGCTCAACTTTTGTGTGAGATCGTACAAATCTTCATTTGCTGTGTGCCATTATGCATCAGGTTAAAAATAGAGTTTTAGGCAAGTAATCATTTCCTTTTTAAGCATTACAATTATATGGAAAAAGTGCAATCTAATAAATGACTACTTATACAGTTTACACCTTTACTGAGAATTTGTTCCGAAAAATAGCACAATTTTGCGCGAAATGAAGGTTGCGAATGATTGCGCAAAGTGCTATTTTTTCGCGCAAAAGTTTGCGAATGGAAACCCTAATTCCTTTTATTTTTTATTTCATGCATTCTCTGTATTTTTTGTGTTCCTGTAATTTTTATTCCCTGTATTCTCATCAGATTCAGAGGAGCCGTTTTCAGATAGTTTTGGGGCTCAACCCCCTGGAACAATGAATTTTCTACGATAGGTTGTATACATTCCTGCATATACGTTCTCATGCATTCCCCCTGTTTATCATTCTCTCTAATTAATTGCACAACATGAAGGAAGGAAATTAAATGAAAGATGAAAAGAGTTGAAGGAAGCTCAAAGTAGAGACTCGAGAAAAGATAAAATTTTACAAAATTTAGAATTTGATGCATCTTGAGTCACTCTTGACAAATACAACAGGGGCGTACGAGGGCATTTGTTAAGGGGGGGGGCACAATTTGGGCCCCCCCCCTTGGCGACATTGTGCCCCCCTTTACAAACCCTTTTTTTGAGAAAATATTGATACTGATATTAAATTTTTTTGCCCCCCCCCTCCCACCTGGACTTTTTTTGTTCACCATAAAAATACACCAAAAAGACTACATTTTTGGGTGTTACTCTAAAAATTATTCCTTTGCTTGAAAAACTAACTTTTTGACTTTATAAATTTATCACTTAACTCCATCACAGCTAACTAAATCAATAATCACAGCATCATAAAAAATTATATTTTCACTAATAAACGAAATTTATTCTGAAATTTTAAGATAGAATTTACTCAATCTACATATTCAACAACTCTTTTAAGCTTCAATTTTCTGGAATTTGCTTGCACAAACATTTAAATGATTTTTTCAGTAGAGAGCTCAGACAGCCTTGTAGGGTGTAAGGCTGTATAAGTGCAAGATCGTTAAGTCTGCTCTCCGTCATAGTACATCTTGTGTAATGAAGTATTCTCTTTAGAAGGCTAAAACTTTTCTCTCCTTGTCCTTGTATTAACAGTGAATTTAGACAAATCCTTAGTCTTTTTCATTGTCAGTTGTTACTAAACGTTATAGTTTCCTTTTATTTTTGTATTTTCCAGGGGGACTATGCCCAGCCTGGCTCACAGGGGAGCCTGAGGAAGGGAAATGCAAGCAGATGTAATATTAAAAGAGCCTCCCCATGGGTGCCCCCCCCCCCTCGTACGCCACTGAAATACAATTAGTTAATTTAGTGTAAAATGAACCTTAATATAGCAATCTTTGACAGGTCTACATAAACAGTTTTCTTGAAGAAAACTTGGCATTTTATTTCTCAAAAGACGATGACATCGAGCAAAAGTACATGATGTCTCAAGAAACGGGGAATAAGGGTGTCAGACTAGTTTGTAATCGGATTTTCAAGATTGAGACCATTTTTAAAACCTACATACAATAGAAATAAAAATAACAAATTTCCAACTGGAGTGAGCAAAAAGTAAAAGATCGTCTCCGTTTGCACAATTTTGTATTTAATGTTAGGTTACAGTTTGTAACAGTTTAGTTTACAGTTTATTACAATCTTATTCAAAATGTCCACCATGAGCAGCAAGATACTTTTGGGCCCTTGATCTAACTTCAAAAATAACCTTTAGGAAGACCAGTAGGGTCAAGGGCGTATACATAAGGGGGCAAGGAGGGCAGTGCCCCCCAGACCTGTAAAGGGAGCCCCCCCCCCTAGAACTCAGAGCTTTCACACTTTTTAAATCTAAAACTGAAGAGTGCACTAAGAAGATAGTATACGTGAACCAGAGCCACCATGACAGAAGTCCGAATGAAAAATCTATTTAGAATGCACATTCCTAATCGGATGGGCACTATCAGGGATAGCGAAGTAAAAAAATTATTTTTAAATGCCAAGCCACAAAAGCTTGAGTTTGGATGTAGTAAAAGACCATTTTTGATTATTTATTTGGATTTAATTTACTTTGGTCATTGCACCGCCGTTTTGTAATCTTTCTTTTTATTACAAACTAGCTGAAGTGCCCGGCGTTGCCCGTGGAATTTAAAAAATCGAATTAAAGCAAAAAAATATAATTTATAAAATCTTATAATTATAAAATATAAAATTATAATATAATCTTGGGTAACCATGAGTTTGGCCAGCCATAGCAAAGATATAAATGAACGAAGAGCTTTATTATATAGAATACAATTGTGCTCCTACTTTTTTCACAACAGAAAATTTTACAAGTCATAATTATTTTCTGGACCTTTGTCCTTTTTTTCATCTCGTAGAATTTAAGTGAAGTTGAGTTTTTCATTCTCAAAAATGTCTTTTACTATCTCTAGTTTAAATACTTACTATTACTAACATAACAGTATAAATAAAATGTCGATTTTTTCTGCTAGTTTTGTTTGAAGGAGAGATAAAGTAGTACTTGCAAGGTAATTGGACATGTACAGGGTGTCCCACGAAACATGACAGTATGCAGGACGACTTGAATGTCGTCTTGATTTTTGATATAATTTGCTGCGTTTATTTGTCAACCTAATTTTAGAAGTAAATTTCTAGAAATAATAATCACAAAATTTCCCTTGTCCTGCCATTTCCAAAATGTGGTCTGCCTTTTTTGTGCTTTCAATATTGCCCCAGATATGAAGAATTTCGTTCAGATCTCGACAATTTTGCTTTTATTTAACAAAATTGAAATCTGAACCAAACTCTTTATATCTCAGGTAATATTAAAAGCACAAAAAACGCAGACCACTTTTTGGAAATGCCAGGGCTAGGAGAATTATGTGATAATTATTTCAAGAATCATACATGTTAAAGTAGATAGAAGACTAAATGTCACAAATAAATTCAAATACCAAAGACGACTTCCAAGTCGTCTTGCTATTGTCATGTTTCGTGGGACACCCTTAAAGTATCTTTTACATATGACTGATATCCAAGAAGACAAATGTTTTAAATTTACAGTTCAAATTTTACCCCCCCCCCCTTACATTTATTTCTGTATACGCACACTTTAGCAGGGTCCAGGGCAACGATTTCTCTCCTGATGTTGACCTCAAGTTCGTTAAGTTAATGAGACATTGGGGTGAAGAAGCGTATAAAATTGTTATTTTTAGATTGAATGAGCCTAAAATTAGGCTCAATCAATCATGAAAATACGATTACCAACAAGTCTGTAGACCCTTTCTACCCGTTTTTTTAAACACCCTAGCTGTACTTCTTCGGGAAATTTATAAAATCCTTCCACTTATTTTACTTTAAAAAATCCCTTGCTGCGTTAAAGATGTTTTAAAGGGAGCCATTGGTAAAGTTCAATTCCTTAATTTTCAAATAAAAAGTATAAAGGAATTGAGTCTTTGGAACAAAATCAAATATTAAAACCTCAATATCTTCAGAACTCGATGTTGTAAACCTTTGACATTTCAAACTCAGATTATTTGATCCAACAGAATTCATAGTTTGAAATATCTAAGGTCTGCAACATTTGGTTCCAAAGATATAGTGATTAGAAAATTAGAGTTTGTGGCAAAGACTCAATTCCTTTGTTTCTAAATCCATTTGTCGAACTTCATCCTTTAAAATCTAAAAAAGTAATCACAGTTCAACTCTAGCTTTCCTCAAAGCAGGACCTAGGTCTTTGCAGAGGCGCTTTCAACTGTAACTAGGAGTACAGGGAGACAGAGAAAAAAATGGCAAATCCAAGTTAAACGTACACACATAAGAAACTTAAGGTATGAAGGGAAATTGGATGAGGAAAACAAGATAATCAACAAGGAATGTCTGCATTCATCTGTCAACGCTGTATTACCCTGGAGAACAGAGGATTTTTACCTCTCTGGGTCTAGGTTTGCTATGAAAAAGCTCGACTTACACTTCTTAGAAACAGGTCTGGTGAGCCAGTTTTAAAGTAAAACCTACAACCCATGGGAAACATGTTACCCATCAACCACGGATCTTCCTAATGTGTAGAAGCTTTAAGTTCAAGTATAGTTTACAAGTACTACCCAAGATGTTCTTACACATCAGTTTCAAGACTCCAACTGTTGATAATCTACTCCTAGCCAAAACTCCTTTTATCACATTTGTGGAGTTTCTGACATTGGGTCCTTTAGATTTTTTAAAATTCCACGTTTGGTGCGGTGTTTTTTTTTCTTTCCTCACCCTTCAACAGAGCTTGAAAACATTAATTGTGTGACATAGATCTATATTTAGAAAATTCATCAACATTCAACAATCTATAAATACCTGCTTATATAGCAAATTCCAGAAAACTTGCAAGGATTATTATTTCAATATTATTATTGTTCATGGGTTCAGTGTCAGCAGCTGGAATACTGTAATACTATTAAAAAATATTGTACAAATTTGTAATTATCTTTTATAAAAACCTTTTTAAAATAAAAAAAAATTTAAATAAAAAAATAAAAAAGTAATGATAAGAGGGTTGGGGTGTGTGTGTATCAATGTATAAGATATCTGCAGTATATTTACCAAGGAGTCCCTAAGGAGTGCTATAATGTCACCCTGAAATCCCACACTACATTCCTTCTGCATGCAGGTAGCATACAATCCTAGAACCTTCCAGACCTGTTGGCATAGTTCAAGTTTTTATTATTCCATCACAAATACAGGGTTACCCACATAGGATGAGACTTCAGAGACGACTGTACGGAATTTTTAATGTCAGTTGTCTTATATTCATAATTCCCTACAAGTGTAAACGTATTTCTTCTTCCTTTGACTAATCTGCATTAAACCCTATAATTGTTATGTAAAAAGAGCTTCAGGTCGTCTTTACAGTCTCATCCTTTGGGGGTAACCCTGTACATGTGTGCCGGGGAAATTTAGTGTGGCCAACCCGATAATATCTTTTTGAGTCTATAGTTTTAAATGGATTAGGGGAGGCCTATCTAAAATTCCCGGGCACTTGTATTTGTAGGAGACCTTAATTTTGGATCTATCTTGTAGCTCAATTTAATAGGAGTGGGGAAGAGTTAAACATCTTTATTAATAACTATTGCAATTTTTTAGAATGGAAATACGGGACTCGCTTAGCATTAGAGGCAAAAGCCAACTACTTCATCTGAGTGCGGGTTACTATAGACTGCCTTCTTTTCTCCGACTTTTTGCTGGTTTCATTCTATGCTCGGACTGAGCGCATTTCTCCGTCTCTGCGTAGAGTAGACGGACAGTTTTATGAATACTATAACAACACTAAATTATCACTTTTGATTTGAATCATATTTTTAATGTAAGGATCCATCTGTGCAACATGAAGAGTAAAAAATAAATAAATCTCAATAAAGTTAAATCATTTGAATTATTGTTAATACTTGCTTTGAACCATAAAAAATGCTAGTTTTTAAAGAAGGATGGAATAAGGAAGAATGGAAGAAATTCAAAGAGGGAAGAATTAGGATAGTTGGAGAAGGGTAGGGGAAATATTTGATAGGATGAACTAACAAAGGGTAAAGAATAAAGAGAGGATAAACTAAGGAGAAATTAGGATAGGGTGAGGCTGTAAAGGGTAAAAGATATAAGGAGAGGATAAGGATTGGAATCTAATTCTTAATCTAATCTTGACTAAATCTTAACCTTCTCAAATCTACCTTTTTTAAATTATTGATGTGTGATGATCGTGTGAGATGGATTTTGTGTGTGTATTGTGTGCATGTTCGTGAAGATATCAAATAAAGGGTTTAACTCATTTTTATTAGAAGACAATTAAACATCGAAACTGTGTAATACCTTAAGACTAAGTAAAGACGACTTTTTAAATCTCATATTTAACGAATCATGGTGATTCACATGACATGGAATAGATTTATTACGTGCACATAATTTATTTTAGACAGTAGATAAAACAAATAAGAATTAAAGTAAGTCGGTACCTAAAGAAAATTAAGTTTTAATTTTATAATGGTTAAAATATTAATGTTTTCATCCTTAAATCTTGATCCGATTAAATCTGATTATGATCTTATTGATATTAGCACACATTTTCTCTAGTTTGTAGGAGATGTAGAATCTACGTACATCTTGTACACACATGAAACTGCAGTTTATTTATTTAGTCTATTTAAGTTTTTTAAAACATATTGTACAAACCAAGTCCATCAAATTGTTATAATATTTGGGACCTCGCAGTAGTCATGTAGCAGGGCTCTATCTCTTTACAAGTTCAAAATGTTTAGTTTCCGTCGTATGTCGCGTCGTAGTTGGTTAAAAGAAGTTAAAAGTTGGTTAAAACCTGAATGATTGCTTCCATGACAGACAAACTCCAAAAAAAAATCTTGAAAGTTGAAAATCTCGAATGATCGTATAATCGTACTGTAAGCCTGCTCAATATTTCCATCCTAATCCAGTCAATTCATAATCTTTTTTACTTAATCTTTTTTTCAGAACCGTGTCCACTTCCAAATCCAGGCACTTTATACCTCTGGGTATTTAAATACTTTTGATGTACTGGGTTTCCCTTTCCGGCCTAATCTGATTTAGATAAAATATTTCAAATATTTGTACATATTCCATATTTTGGCATAAGCCCAGATATGCATGAAAGGATGAGTGAAGTTTTGAAAATATTTATCTTTATGCATATTTTATCTATTCCATTTAAACAATATACTAGAGACGGATAGTTATTTTTTCCTTGATGGATATTTGTTCAAAAAGCCAATCCAAATTCACAAGGCTCCTTAGTTAATGATGTTTGATGAGTTTGAAATCTGATATGTTGCTGCAAACAAAGTTGTAAAGCAAGATTTTAAAAATTGCAAAGATTTGGACAACATTTGCTCCAAAGAGGTCTTTGTAAAAGATACTAATTTGTTTGCTGAAATGCAGATTACAACTATAAAACCTTCAAGGACTCTTTCAACAATAAAGGCTTACCCTCTTTTGACTTTTTAAGGTTACTCAACTTCTAGAACATGCATAAATGGATAAAGTTTAATTCTGTAGATAAGACATTAGGCTGTGACAAGCATTGTTAACGTTATCCCATGAGAAAGCTAAAAAAATTAAAAGGCTGAGACGTCTAGAAGTTCCTTTAAAAAAATCGCGGAACTTATTGAACATCCCTCGTAATTCTACTTTAATAGATACTTAAAGAATAAAATTAATAATTGTAAAAAATTAAGTATAGTGTTTACAATTTTCGTGCTATATGCTATGCAGTAACATTTTATTTTGATGAAAAAAAAATCAATTAATTATTAATTAAATTACAACTTAGATTTTGGTTTATCTATTTATGCAGATGTATGTACCAAGTTTTTTAATCCTGATTGTATGAGAGATTAAACCTGAATTTAAACTGAAAACGATCAATAAAGTAAAAATCACATCAAAAACATATTTCCCCAAATGATAACACAAAACGGTTGGATATATAAATTTACTAAGCTTTTAGGGCACTTCGCGCCCAATCTTCTATTTCAACTTTTAATTGTGGCTTTAGCTGTGAGCATCTTCCCTTTGTAGAGTATAAAACAAAAATAAAAAAGCTTGCGGATTTCATAATATTTTTTGCGCATTTTTAAAATTTTACAAAGAAAAAAAACTTTTAAAAACAAATTTAGAAAATTTTGATCATTCGTAAACCTTCCCTGGGGTCAAGTGAGGTCCCACACAACGGTTCAGCCGTTTTGACGTTTATTGGACACAAACAAACAGACAGACAAGCTAAAGAAACAGTTTAGAGTTTAAACATAAGAAGTAAAGCCTGTGTATTATTTTATCGGGTTGTGGATAAAAATAAGATGAATATTTTGGATCATTCTCCAACCCCCCAGGGAACCATAATATCAAGGAAATCCCTGCTCAGGGTCCAGTTCTAAGCAGAAGTAGGACAAATTGAGACAATCTTTATCTTATCTGACTAATTTCTTATCCATGAATGAAAAACCTATAATTATTTTTAAACCGTCGGAAATGTCCTTGGAACGCTTCATTCTACACAAAGATTTATTTTGTTGAGAAAACCCTAAAATTAGAATAAGAAAGATGAAAAATTCAAGTGCGGTGTGATTAATTGTATGATAAAAAAATATTTTTAACGGAATATAGATTTTTAACAATTGTTTAAAAATAGATCTACGACGTCAGTATATATATATATATATATATATATATATATATATATATAGCGATATAAAAATAGAAAATTAGAGCTCGAGTTATTAGTTGTTTTTATGTCAGCCTATTTATGTATTTTTTTAAAATAAGCACGTAAAAACAGTTTTTTGGCTACTTTTAAATAACATTTTTTATGAAAAACTTTATATATCTTATCTTAAAAACTTTAGACAAACAAAATAGAAAATGATTTTAAAAATTTCGATTCATGCTGTAAAAGTTCAGAATTGAAAGTGTAAAAACAAAATATTTTTATTATGAATGTATATATAAATACACAATGCCGTAACTTTAGGGGGGGGGGGCCCTGTGTTATCCTCTGTGTGATCCCCTGTGAGACCCTTTGCAAAAACGTTTAGTTACGGGCCTGTAAATGCAATATAAATGCCAGCAATCCTGCAAACTGCAGGTTGTAAATATCCAAAGAATAAAACTATTCAATTGCAAAATTTGAGGTTATTTGTTTATGCTAATCTAAGGTAAAGCAAATAGTAACAATTCAACATATTATTCAATGAATTCAATGTATGTTAATCTCTTTTTGTTTTTCTACTTCTTATCCTTATAAAACATTTCCCTCGAGCAGTCTAGCATGCTTCAAGTTTTCAATGTAAACAATTCAATCCTGAAAATAATGGCCCTGGAAATGTCATTTTCATTTTTTTTAACTGAAAACCCCATAATTGATGATTTTTTGTTAAATCCTATATACCGAACATTAAAAGCTTTAAAGCTTATCTTTTTTTAAGATTTAGCACAAAACTTCACCCCCCTTCCAGAACTAAATTTAAAAGTACACATCGTACTTACTAATGGAACATCTATATATAAATTTGGCTTGTCTGTTTGTTTGTCTGTTTGTTTGTTTGTATCCAATAAACGTCAAAACGGCTGAACCGATCGGGCCCAAATTTTTTGTGGGACATCACGTGACCACAGGGAAGGTTTATGAATGATCTAAATTTCAAATATTTGTCTCTATCAAAATTCGATCTTCATTAAATTTTTTAAAATTTTGAAAATCCACGAAATTTTTTTGTGAAAATCCGCGAATTATTTTTGTTTTGTTTTACGATGTACACAAAGAGAACATTTTCACAATTAATTTAGAAGATGGGCGCGAAGCGCCCTCTAAGGCTAGTATGGTAAAAAAGTAAAGTAAAAAAGTATTAAAAGCCAGAAAATTAGTAACGATTAATATCGAATTAAATTTGACGTCAATCTACATATCTCCTTTCATTTTTCGCGAACACTCCCTTTTAAAATTTTTTTCCCTCGTCTTTCTGTACTCACAGCACTTTAATTCCTCTATTATACTAGATCCCAAACCTTAGTATAGTATGTACTCCATCTACTATCTATGTTTGTATATTCTGGTAGATTTGGTCCAATATTCATTAAGGGCGGGTAATCTTCACGATTAACGTTAATACTATATACTTTAATAATGTACTACGGTGATAGATTTGGAGGATAGGAGGATAGGAGGATAGGAAGATTGGTGCATAGGAAAATAGGAGGATAGGAGGATAAGAGGATAGGAGCACGGAGAATAGGAGGATAGGAGGATAGGAGCATAGAAGGATAGGAGGATAGGAGGATAGGAGGATAGGAGCACGGTGGATAGGAGAAAAGAAGGATAGGAGGATAAGAGAATAGGAGCACGGAGAATAGGAAAATAGGAGGATAGGAGGATAAGAGGATAGGAGCACGGAGAATAGGAAAATAGGAGGATAGGAGCATAGAAGGATAGGAGGATAGGAGGATAGGAGGATAGGAGCACGGTGGATAGGAGAAAAGAAGGATAGGAGGATATGAGAATAGAAGAATAGGATGAAAAATACAACGGTAGATTTATACATTATACAATATACAATATTGTATAAAAAGTATATAAAATGAATGTGCAATGTACATATATGTAGAAGTCGATATCTGAGATTCAATTAACTTATGCTCCACAGGACTGGGCAGAGAGGGAATCTTCATATCGAGATATTTTCCAATAAATCGGCTTCTTCCCAAAAAATGTTTAAAAATGAACACTTCAATCTTCTAACTTAATCAAATTTTTTATCATGACTTATCGTCGAAACATGACCGATAGAAAAAAATCACTATTCTACCTGCAATATACGGATCAAAGTGATGAAACTATATATGTACTTACATAATGTTATCATCAATCTGTCTCACAACCAATCAAAACTTTACAGAAAATCAGATTATTTGATTGATTGATATTTTTATAGTCATAGCACAGTGAATATTCATGTCCTATGTATGAATATTACTTTCGTCTTTGGTATTAAAATTACTCATTGATAAGTCCTAATTACAATATGCAAAATTGTCAAAAACAAAAATAAGTATTTTTCTCAAATCCTTAGATTTTTTATGAACAAAGATTAGTTAGCAAGAGTTATAGAACTTATTTTATATCTCTACAACATCGTTCAATAGCAATTATAAGATTATATGCGTATTTGATAATCAGAAGAACGAATATCCTTCAAATGCTAGAATTTATGAGTTGTTCTGCCCCCGGGGGGGGGGGGGGGCCCTCTTAATCTCAATGGCAACTAATCTATAGAGACTAGTTTTTACAAATAATTTTAATCGCGTCCACTGGTTAGTATCTTTAAGGTACTGTAAACGTAATTTCAAGTGACCCTCCATGCAAAGATGGCAATGTTCGATTTGCAACAAAACCCTATTCTGATAAAAAATGTGGAAGATTATACTGTCGTTTTTCTGAAAAGTGTTTATTTCTGTGAGTTTCTCCATTGCTTCTTATAAACAAGGAATCCACAAAAAATAAGATTGATATCTTATTTAGCCAAAGCTTTCAAGGTCACTGGTGTAAATCGGGCATTGCCATCTTTGCATGGAAGGAAACTCTTTAACATGATACCCAGATTTAATTCTCATCTCATCAGGTTCTCTACTGTCGAATTATTTTGAAGGGTTCTTTCTCTCCAACAATTATATGTATTGTATACGTAAAACGTATCCTAGGTTGAGAATAAAATCCCTGTAATGTTGATAATTCCAAAATATCTGGAGATTATTGATTGCTCTGTACAGAGTATTCTGGATTATTGTATAGCGCGGTATGGGGCAAAGAAGGGGGGGGGAGACGAAAGCCAACATGGAGATTTGAGATAGAGGGCATTTGAGAGAAGGTCTATAAAGGTTAAAGAACGAGAAATATTTCCTTTTTATGTCTTTAATGTATCGATACATATTATGCAACTGAAACGTTGAATATTCTTTGAGCAAACTCTAAGAAAACACACTTTTATCAAATGTTTTAATATAGACTTATATCTTATGGATGGATACGTTTCTATGAGAAAGAAATTGTTTCTTAGATTACAAAATTACAATTCGCCAACTTATATCTTTTATACAAAGTTGGGAATGAAGGCCAACCACAACAATTTCTTGTCCAAGCCACATTCTCCTCATTTTTTCGTATGAGTCACCTAGTCCTTCCATTCCATAGAGCTAAAATGTTTACAATATTTCCTTTATGCCCACATTAAAAAATGTTTATCTTCAAGGATTGAACAGTTAAAAAAATAATATGGGAAGGACGAGGAGTTTGAAGTTTCCCTTATTAGAAAATGAGAAGAATGTGGCTAAAAAGAGAAATTTTTGTGGTTGCTTCCCTTCCCTTATAGAAGCAAATCCTTGAAACTATTTATCAAAAACTCTTAGAAATGAGAAGAAAACATAATCAAACACAATCTTGTTTTTCAAACCGAAATAAATAAATAGAAATTTGGAACACTCGTCATAATCTTGTCTTTTCTTTCTAAAATTTAAGGCCTTCATAAATTATCTATTTCAATTACAAATAATCAAAAATCGGATGACAATATGCGGACGAATTTAAAAAGAAACTGATCATACTTTAATGTTTCAATCCTTAAATCTTTGCAATCTGATGTCATATACCTTTAATATTTTAAATTATGTATTCTGATAGATCAAACAATCAAAGTTAAAAAATGAAAGGTTCAAGAGATGAGGAGATATAGGGATGAGAAAATAATTGTTTGTGACAACTGTTCAGTTCCTTTATTGTGTTTTCATTTCATTTAAAATAATCCTACAATTTGGTTTTTGTTTGCTATCTCCAGCTTAGGTAATCACAGCTTTCTCATCGGTGGCAATCTTAATATGGTCTCCGATGCCCACACAAGCGACGAACAAATTTAACCTCGATATCAACAATATGGCTCAGATACCAAACGTTAACAATTCTAGGATATTGTCTTAGTGGGTTGAGAACAGTTAGGTAGTGGACCTCTTCAGACATTTTCATCCGGATAGAAGAATCTTTAGTCACGTTCCGTTAAACAAAAATGACCATTCGAGATCTAGGATAGATCACTTTCTAATCAGTTGTATTTGGCTCTTGATACGAATCTCTTTGATCATAAGTGCGTCCTCCTAGAATGCTCGAGGAGGACAATCAGCAACAATCTTATATTGATCCTACATGCCTCGATATTCCAGGTATGGGACAAGTTACTGCTCTCGAGACGCTTGGTACTTTCGATGACTACTTGAATCCTGTAGTCAACCAGGAATTTCTGGGTTCTGTTAATTTAAACCTTATCCTCGCTCGCACCATCCTCGCAGACATAATCTCTATAAAAAACGAAGTTAGTAACTTTTCCTCATGTTTAAATGTCAAAGTTTAAAATATCAAAAGTTCAAGCCATAGGTTGAAGATATATAGGGATGAGAAAATAATTGTTTGTGACAACTGTT
This sequence comes from Eurytemora carolleeae, assembly GCF_000591075.1. Classification (NCBI taxonomy): domain Eukaryota; kingdom Metazoa; phylum Arthropoda; class Copepoda; order Calanoida; family Temoridae; genus Eurytemora; species Eurytemora carolleeae. The sequence continues at coordinate 357,541 of NW_019396028.1, forward strand.
CAGTTCCTTTATTGCGTTTTCATTTCATTTAAAATAATCATACAATTTAGGTTTTTGTTTGCTACATTATAGATGAGTTTAAAAGATACCTTAATCGAAAAACGCAGATATGGAATCATCTTTTTGATCTTATAAACTAACTCAGATGTTCGGTGAATTATGTTTTCAACGTAAATAAATTTGAATTAGTTCTAAACCACAGAGTACATAACAGAGAAGTTTGAGGTATGGGATAGAAGTGTGTGGTAGAGAGAAGGGGGGGAATCGTATTATACAGGGGAAATTTATTTGCACCAGGTTGTAATCCCGGGGGGTTCTAATCCCAACCCCCAGAGGATTTATTGTACAAGGGTCGGAAGTATGCTTAAGATTTCAAAAAGATCAATGTTCTTTTTTATCCTTCATGTTTTAAACTCCTTCCTTTTCATTTTGTTCACAAAAATTTTTTTTCTTAATTTTTATTTTCCATTGATTTATTTCAGTGCAAAAAAAAATTAATTTATTTTTATATATATTTTCTCCTTCTTTTCCAATAAATGTTATTTTTGTCATATTTTTTCGTTTTGTCCGACATTCTCTTTATTTCGATCATTTATTGAATATGGAATTTCAGCCGGGGATGTAATAAATGTTCTGAAATGAAACAAATTCACATTTTACAGAAACGAGCAATACGATTAATTGATAACTCAAAAGCCACGTCTCATAGTGATCCTCTTTTCCTTAAGTATAAGATTCTAAAGATGAATGATCTGGTAGACTTTAACCAAGCTATATTTATGTATAAATATACATATAAACTTCTTCCTGCATCTTTTGAAAATATTTTTAAAAAGCTTGGAACCTTTGAAAGATCTCTTAACTATCAACTTGACATTCTCAAAATGTGCTCATTACAGTATTTACCATCAAGCTCTCTTCTTAATAACCTGCCTCTTGACTTAAAAAAAAGCAACTCTCTAAGCATATTTAAAAATAGACTACTAAATTCTCTTTTTGAAAATTATAGGACAATGTGTTGTTATAAACCGAATTGCTATTCATGTAAAACTAATTAGATATGTTTTAATATGCTTTGATATTTGTTGTGTACATGTCAGAAAATTACTTTAAACTCTAGTTATTCGAATTAATGTATAAACTATTTTGCATATGATAAATTTGCACCCTGATCTCTAATCGTTCTCCTTAAAACTATTTAATTGAAATATTTTGTTATTATTACTAAAATTAGGTGGAAAAAGTAATCAAAACAGCCAAGAGCTATTTTCCACCTAATTGCCTTATACTTGTACTGTTAATATAATCATCAATTTTGTGATTGTAAACTCTATCTGTATACAGATACATTTATTTTAGCAATAAACTTTATCTTATCTTATCTTATCCCCTCTGTACCTCTGACACTCCTGACACTGTCGATATGTCAATTTAAATTTATTGCAAATTTACGATTTCACATTGACAATTTAGAAATGTTTTAATATATTTTCTTGTTTTATGTGCACTTCCTCAATTCAATTAGGAACAGAATAAACTCTATTAAATGATCAAAAAGAATTAAAAACGCATTTTAGCCCTTTCATGATTGTGATTATCCAATGTCTATTTATTTATCCATTTATAAAAATCATCTATTCAGTATTCACCAACCTTCACTCCACATCTTCATCCACTTAAACATCTGTCCATTTACAAATATATATTTCTCTCAATGAATTTCTTTGTCTATCCGTTCTAGCCAAATATCCACCTGCCATCCAAATATTTTTACCATGTTACCACCCAGGGCTGTAACTGGGGTTGGGGGGTCACACGTACACGCCCACCCATTTTGTATCTATCCATGACTACATTTTTCTCCTCTTCTCTTTTCTTCCATCTCTCTAGCCCTATCTATCCATTCCACACTTGTACTATCTATATATCCATTCAGTTATCCTTCATTCTACCTATTCTAATATCAATCCCTCCCTCCATCTATCTAATCTGTTATCTTCGTGGCATAATGAGCCATACGTTCCCCCTCTTGGTACGCAATGGTGAGTCATCTATTATCCATTAATCAACAACTAGTTTACAGCATTTTTTCTCACTGCGCAGGATAGCAAATTCTTAAATTTTCTAATCCATATATCTTTGCATCCTTATGGTGTGAACTTTGATATTTCAAATTTTAACTCATTGATTAAAAAGACTATAGGAGCATTCCGGCCGTAGTCAAATTGTTTCATTATTAATACTAGAACCTATTTATCATTATTTCCATCTATTTGGAGTTCATGGAGAATTCAAGGTTCACGGAGAAATCAGGGTTCAAGAAGAATTCAGGGTTTACGGAGAATTAAATGTTCACGGAAAATTCAGAGTTCGCGGAGAATTCAGGGTTCACGGAGAATTCAGGGTTCAAGAAGAATTCAGGGTTCATGGAGAATTCAGGGTTCACGATGAATTCAGTGTTCACGGAGAATTCAGGGTTCACGGAGAATTCATGGTTCAAGAAGAATTTAGGGTTCACGAAGAATTCAGGGTTCCAGAAGAATTCAGGTTTCTAGGAGCATTCAGGGTTCACGGAGAATTCAGGGTTCAGGGAGAATTCAGGGTTCACGGAGAATTCAGGGTTCACGGAGAATTCAGGGTTCACGGAGAATTCAGGGTTAACGGAGAATTCAGGGTTCAAGAAGGATTCAGGGTTCACGGAGAATTCAGGTTTCACGGAGAATTCAGGGTTCAAGAAAAATTCAGGGTTCAGGGAGAATTCAGGGTTCACGGAGAATTCAGGGTTCACGGAGAATTCATGGTTCAAGAAGAATTTAGGGTTCACGAAGAATTCAGGGTTCACGGAAAATTCAGGGTTCACGGAGAATTCAGGGTTCAAGAAGAATTCAGAGATCAAGAAGAATTCAGGGTTCATGGAGAATTCAGGGTTCACGGAGAATTCAGGGTTCAAGAAGAATTCAGAGTTAAAGAAGAATTCAGGGTTCATGGAGAATTCAGGATTCTTGGAGAGTTCAGGGTTCACGGTGAATTCAGTGTTCACGGAGAATTCAGGGTTCAAGAAGAATTCAGGGTTCACTGAGAATTCAGGGTTCACGGAGAATTCAGAGTTCAAGAAGAATTCAGGGTTCATGGAATTCAGAGAATTTAGGTTTCAGGGAGAATTAAGGGTTCACGGAGAATTCAGGGTTCACGGAGAATTTAGGTTTCAAGAAGAATTCAGGGTTCACGGAATTCAGAGAATTTAGATTTCAGGGAGAATTAAGGGTTCACGGAGAATTCATGGTTCAAGAAGAATTCAGAGTTCACGGAATTCAGAGAATTTAGGTTTCAGGGAGAATTAAGGGTTCACGGAGAATTCATGGTTCAAGAAGAATTCAGTGTTCACTGAGAATTCAGGGTTCACGGAGAATTCAGGGTTCAAGAAGAATTCAGGGTTCACGGAATTCAGAGAATTTAGATTTCAGGGTTCACGGAGAATTCATGGTTCAAGAAGAACTCAGGGTTAATGGAAACTTAAGGGTTCAAAAAGAAACAAGGGTTCACTGAGAATTCAGGGTTCAAGGAGAATTCAAGGTTCATGGTTCACAGAGAATTCAGAGTTCATGGAGACACTCGGCTTGTAAGAAGACATATATGAATGGAAACCGTGGAAGATGTTGTTTGCTGTTTGGAAATTGTATAAATATCTTTACAGCCCCTTTTACCGCTTATATTGAAGTATATTTCTGTTGATATTTCCTTCTTCCTCACTTATTTCTCCTGAGTTGTAAGTAGAATTTATGAATAAAAAGAAGAAGATGGACGGAGAACGGCTAAATAAACTTTCTCTTTTACTAATGTTTTGGTAGGATCCTTTTCCATGTTCCCATAATTCTATTGTTTCAATTAGTTATCTTGGACCTTGTAATTTTCATAGCTCTAAGGATCCCCTGGCTTTTAGGATCTCCTGGCTCTCTTAGGATCCCCTGGCTATGTTAGGATCACCTGGCTCTTAGAATCCCTTGGCTCTCTTAGGATCCCCTGCCTATTAGAATCCCCTGGCTTTCATAAGATCCCCTGGCTCTTTTAGGATCCCTTGGCTCTTAGAATCCCTTGGCTCTCTTTGGATTCCCTGGCTCTTAGGATCCCCTGGCTCTCTTAGGATCCCATGGCTCTCCAAGAATCCACTGGCTCTCATAAGATCTCCTGGCTCTTTTTGGATCCCCTGACTCTTAGGACCCCTATTTCTCTTAGGATCAACTGGCTCTCTTAGGATCCCCTGGCTCTTAGAATCCCTTGGCTCTCTTAGGACCCCTGGTTCTCTTAGGATCCCCTGGCTCTCCAAGAATCCACTGGCTCTCATAAGATCTCCTGGCTCTTTTTGGATCCCCTGATCTCTTAGGACCCCTGGTTCTCTTAGGATCCCCTGGCTCTCTTTGGATCTCCTGACTCTCTTAGGATCCCCTGGCTCTCTTAGGATCCCTTGGCTCTCTTAGGATCCCCTGGCTCTCTTAGGATCCCCTGACTCTCTTTGGATCCTCTTACTCTCTTAGGATCCTCTGGGTCTCTTAGGATCCCCTGACTCTCTAAGGATCCTCTGACTCTCTAAGGATCCTCTGGGCTCTCTTAGGATCCCCTGACTCTCTTAGGATCCCCTGGTTCTCTTAGGATCCCCTGGCTCTCTTAGAATCCCTGGCTCACTTAGGATTCCCTGGCTCTCTTAGGATCCTCTGACTCTCTTAGGACCCCTGGCTCTCTTAGGATCCCCCTGATCTCTTTGGACCCCTTGGCTCTCTTAGGATCCCCTAGCTCTCTTAGGATCCACTGGCTCTCTTAGGATCCCCTGACTCTCTTAGGATCCCCTGGCTCTCTTAGGATCCCATGGCTCTCTAAGAATTCACTGGCTCTCTTAGGATCCCCTGGCTCTTTTTGGATCCCCTGATCTCATAGGACCCCATGGCTCTCTTAGTATCCACTGGCTCTCTTAGGATTTCCTGGCTCTCTTAGGATCCCCTCGCTCTTAAGATCTCCTGGCTCTTAAGATCCCCTGGCTCTCTTAAGATCCCCTGGCTCTCTTAGGATCCTCTGACTCTCTTAGGATCCTCTGACTCTCTTAGGATCCCCTGGCTCTCTTAGGATTCCCTGGCTCTCTTAGAATCCCCTGGTTTCCTTGCATATCCCGGTTTTATATCTCATAAAGTCTGGTTCTGCTGGGTCCCTCATTCTTTATAATCTCTTGCATCTTCTTGATATCTTGCATCTTCTTAATCTCTTGCATGAACGATTAGTTTTCTTGGTTCTCCTGTTTTTTCTACTTTCTCTTAGCTCTCCTGGTTCCCATGGCTATCTTAGCTATCTTTGTCATGAATCTTATGATTATCGTATTTTGGTTCATTTGGTTCCCTTAGTTCTTCAGGAGCTCCTGGTACTCTCGGTTCTATATAGGTTCTTCTGGTTCCCTTGGTTCTCCTGGTTATTCTGGTGTGCTGTGAGGATAATCTGAGCATGAGCAGAGACCGACTCCGGACTGGCACCGGAGTCTCCTCACAACCTTGTTACAGACAACACTCTAATTTTCTCCGTCCTTCCAACGAGCTCTCTAACCGTTCCTTAGAGTTCAGTTAAAAATCTCCAAAACAATATTATATAATGGTTATCAGTTTTTCTGGCTTTCTCTAAACCCAGAGAAACGTTTCTTGGATCACTCCAGGTAAACTATTTTATCTTGAATACACGAATCTAATTATATTCGCCTTGGGACAATTTTGCTCTTATAAATGATTATAAATAGCTACACACATTCATTATTAGGTATCAAAAGCAATCCAGTAAATAAATTGAGCAATTAGGATCAGAATTTCATGACATAGTTATCTCTTCAACATTTAATTTCTTAATGATTTCAATAACTTAAGTAAAAATGAACTGATATTATTTATATTTATTATTATTTATTATTATATTTATATTTATAGGACTATTTTAAAAATTTAGAAATCAGATATTTTCATCTTAAAATATTGTTAAATTGGGTTCTCTCGTTTCAAAAACTTTATCAAATTATATAATTATTCATGAACTCAACATAAAAGAGAATTTTCTAGTTTCAAATTATCCTTACTTATATATTAAACATTAAATCGCTCAACAAATTTATATTTGAGCTAAAATAGTCAATGAACCTGGGTATTGTTGTATAATGCTCTGTATAAGAAAGAAAAATATAAATATGTAAAAAATGTAAAAGTGTTAGAAAGTACAAAATGCGCTAAGAAATCGTAAAATCAACTTCTTTCTCTATAGCAATAAAACAATCCAATCCTATGAGATAAAAAGCCGTCATTCAGAGCAGGGTTGAACAAATCTAAGAATTTTTAACCATGTAGTCCTTATTCCTGGAGATATTGTGATATTAGTTCCATTATGATTGGATAATAAATAAGCCCCTTTAATTTAACCCTTTATAACCTGATGGTAAAAAACATTCCAAACTTTACTGTTTTCTCTACCAGTTTTTATAGTTTAAATATCAAAGGTGTACAAAATTAGGTTGCAAAGATATAAGTTATTGAATTTTAAAATATGAGAGAGAAGTAATCAGTTTCTTTGAATAATCTTGTACATATCTAGAAAAATATTATTTTATCCATCTTCCCCGTCCCCTCCTCTCTCCATTCTAGAAAAGTTACTTTCCGATGATAATGTAAATAAATATTGCTAGGGTTCTGTAAAATATCAAACTAGGTAATTTAGAGTTTGTTTTCCCACAAAAACGGCAGGATAAACAGAATTTTATAAACAAATCCGCTTACTCTTTATTTTATAAATGCAAATGCAAATAAAGTAAAATAAAAATAATTTAAACCATGTTTTTTTTATTATATTTTGTTTTGCTTTTATTCTAAATCGATGAACAAAAAAGAAATTTTTGATTAAGAAACTAAATACAAACTCCAGTTTTAAAATCTCTAATAATATCTTGACCATGCACCTTCTGGCGAAAACCTTTGATATGTCAAACCTTAACTATTTGATCTAACATAATTCATGACGAATCAGGTTAAAAAGATATAAAAAAATTGAAAATTAGAATTTGTGATGAGTTCAGTTCTTTTGCGAATATTAAGAACTTTTTAAGAACAATCAATTTTCAAAATCTGAAACATTCCTCAAGTAGAAATACAAAAGAGAAAATAAGTTCTGAGTTAGACAGTAGTAGTTGTTGAGGAACATGAAGAGCTTTGTAAAAGAATAAAAGAATAATTTAGTTGATCCTTTTGTAGAAATATTTTTACTCAAAACTACTCAAACTGCTCAAAACAAATCTAACAAAAAGGAGAAAAAATCACAGGGTAAACGAAACTTTTCTCTCCTAAAGAGTAGAAAGGAGAAAACAAAAATAACAAAAGAAAATAGACTTTTATCCCCCGTGTTGTGTTCTCTTTTTTGTGGCTAATCTCAGTTTCTTTTTACAATTACATGTTGTAGTTTTCATTTTTAAACCCAATCTTTGCTAACATTAAATAAAAATATTCATTAAGAAAATAGTAACAGATTTACTACAAACTAAACATTGTATAGTTTACCCGTGAAGGTGTTGTTTACTGTTTTCACATTTATTTTGTAACCGAATATTATGTAACATTAGCTAACAAGATATCTGGTTGTCTAGTGCATTTTCTTTTTCATGTACTCTCGCTTCATCATATTTTAAGAATGATTTAAATAAAAGATAAAAGAGATGGTTTAGTTCTACAACTTTTTGTTGATGATTATGGGGGGTTGGAATTATGACAGAAGTTTGGAGGAGAGTCAAACCAAAACGTGTTTACAGGGGATTTCTGTTCCTTTTTATTCATTTTATTTTCAATAAACTAAAAAGTACCAATTTTAGCGTAATCATTTAAGATCTCCTAGAAAAAGGTTTACAATTTTAACTTTTCAAGTCTTAGTTTACGGCTGAAAAAAATTATTATTTACAAAATGATCATATTATTTAATGGCAGCACGAAATAATTTATCAATTGTTTATAATGAGTCTAGAATGAGTCTATATAATGAGTCTATATTATGAGTCTATATAATGAGTCTATATAATAAGTCTATATAATGAGTCTATATAATAAGTCTATATAATAAGTCTATATAATAAGTCTATATAATGAGTCTATATAATGAGTCTATATAATGAGTCTATATAATGAGTCTATATAATGAGTCTATATAATGAGTCTATATAATGAGTCTATATAATAAGTCTATATAATGAGTCTATATAATGAGCCAAATTTAAATATGTTTGTACATGTCTTCACTGAAAGGAACAGACTTTGAAATTTCAAGTGGTCTTCCATTGCCATGTCCAATTCACAACGGTACCCTTTAAACCTTTATCTAATCAATACTGAACTGTGGAAGATATTGTCGGTTTTTAACCTAAAAAGTGTTTAATTCTTACAATTTCCTCCATAATTTCTGAAGTGCATCACTGAGATCTTGACAACTCTGAAAGTTGTTCATCAAATTTTAAGAAAGCCTCGACTTTAAAGTTTTGCAACAGTCTGAGCTTTGGTTTTACATATTCAACTCACATTTCTTTTTTGCAACAGTCTGAGCTTTGGTTTTACATATCCAACTCACATTTCTTTTTTGCAATAGTCTGAGCTTTGGTTTTACATCTCCAACTCACATTTCTTTTTTTGTAATAGTCTGAGCTTTGGTTTTACATCTTCAACTCACATTTCTGTTTTGTAAACTTTACATTTACATTTTAAAAATGCTACGTGCTTTTTTCTAGCTTAAGTTTAAAAGGAGTATTTGGCCAAATACTGCTCGATTTTCGTGTAAGTGCTGCAGATCTTGGTTCGTGGAGGAACCACAACCGATAGATAATCATTTTTTATAGAACATGATGGATTCCTGATCAGAAAAATCTTTTCAGAGTATCGTTGAGAGTCGGACATAAACCACTTGAAATAAAGTTTAAAATCAATAAAGATACAAGTATAAGATAACAAAATATAATATCGAAATATGTAAATGATTAAATATATTTGGAATATTTTTTCATGCCTGTAATTACATACATGGCATGGGGTGGAGAGTTAGACTGGGTGGATAGAGTAGGAAGGAGGAGTATAGGGTTGAGGGGCGGGGGGGGGGGGGGGGGGGGGGGGGGGGGGGGGGTAAGAAGGGTCGGTGAGGGAGGGAGGATAATTACAAAGGATGGGAAACGTTTAGATGGAATTGTTTATTAGTAAATGTGTAAACAAACAGAAATTGTTAAATAGGTCTAATCTATCTCATGAGATATAGGTAACTGTTATTAAAAACTTAAAATCAAAAGAAATGTGTCTTTGTCACAAAACTCAAATTTTTAATCCTTATATCTTTGCAACCTGATGGTTTACATTTTGAATATTTTAGACTTAGATTATTTGATCTAACGGAATTCATAGTTTGAAATATCTAAAGTCTACGACATTGGATTACAAAGATTCAAAGATTAGGAAATCAGGGTTTGTGACAAAGACTCAACTCCTCTATGAAAAGTTTAGAATAAGCTTGAGTTCGGAAAGATTAATTTAAAGCTTGTATCTCCTTGAGTACAAAAGAGCGAGAGAATGCATGTGCTGCAGGAAGAAAATAAGCAAAATAACATTTTTCTTATTTTCAACAGCAAACTTTAAACTTAGCATGAATATGATAAATGTGAGATAAGAATACACAAGACTGAAAAAATTGGACCCAATTAGTGACTTAATAATGACTAAATCAATTTAAGGGACTGTAGACGAGTAACATGGCCGAACGTTGCCTTTTTAAACATTTTACTGATCCAGTACGGCAGAGATATCATTATTTTTCTAGCTGAAGATAGAGTTCCGCGAGTCGTTTTCTTTGTTTAACATTGAAAATAAATAATTTGTTTCAATTGATAATTCTTCATGGTAGTACCTGATATTGTAATATTATGGAAGTAACTTGAAGACACTATTTTAATCTTCTACTAATATACAATGCATGCAAGGATTTATCAAAAATAAATTGAGATCGTCTTTGTTGTGTATAGATTGTACAGTGTACAGTGTACACTTCGTACACTCCTCCCCCGCATGTGACCTTACATTGTTACCGGCAGCATTCAGCTTAAAGCTAGAAAATAAGGAAACCTCCGTCATAATTGACTCTAGACAAAGGTTTCAAGTGTACCATTGTATATTGGATATGCTGCTTTATAAAAGGAGAGGCACTTGAAATTACGTCTACAGCTCCTTTAAGAAAAATCCATCAAGACCTGAAAACACTATATATTTGAAAATATAATATGAACGACCATTTCCTAAGCTGCATGTTTCTCTCACACCGCCCCCCCCCCCCCCAATCCGACTTCTGAATTCACTCACTGTACCCCCCCTCCCCCAAACACCCCACTAACTTTTTCTGAGATAAAAACCTTTCCCACTCTCCTGAAGTGTAAGCATAAAATTAATGATATGGAAAAAGCATTTGTGACAGAGTGCTGAGACTAATGATACTAAATCAAAATACTAGATAGTGGTTAGAGGATATGGGATATACAGGAAAGAGGTTAGGGGATACAGAATAGAGGATATAGTATATATATGGGATGCTGGATATATGATTGAAGATAGAAGACAGCAGATAGATGATTGAGGATATAGTATATATATGGGATGCTGGATATATGATTGAAGATAGAAGACAGCAGATAGATGATTGAGGATATAGTATATATATGGGATGCTGGATATATGATTGAAGATAGAAGACAGCAGATAGATGATTGAGGATATAGTATATATATGGGATGCTGGATATATGATTGAAGATAGAAGACAGCAGATAGATGATTGAGGATATAGTATATATATGGGATGCTGGATATATGATTGAAGATAGAAGACAGCAGATAGATGATTGAGGATATAGTATATATATGGGATGCTGGATATATGATTGAAGATAGAAGACAGCAGATAGATGATTGAGGATATAGTATATATATGGGATGCTGGATATATGATTGAAGATAGAAGACAGCAGATAGATGATTGAGGATATAGTATATATATGGGATGCTGGATATATGATTGAAGATAGAAGACAGCAGATAGATGATTGAGGATATAGTATATATATGGGATGCTGGATATATGATTGAAGATAGAAGACAGCAGATAGATGATTGAGGATATAGTATATATATGGGATGCTGGATATATGATTGAAGATAGAAGACAGCAGATAGAGGATAGAGGATGTGTATATAGGGGATGCTGGATAAGATGATGGAAGATACAAGACAGCAGATAGAGGATAGAGGATGTGTATATAGGGGATGCTGGATAAGATGATGGAGGATAGAAGAAAGCAGATAGACATGCAGTTTAAGTATAAGGGATAGATGAAAGTGGATATAGGATAGTGGAAAGTGAACAGAGGATAGTGGAAAGTGGATAAAGAATGCTGGATAGTGGGTAAAGAATGCTGGATAGTGGATAAAGAATGCTGGATAGTGGATAAAGAATGCTGGATAGTGGATTGAGGATAGAGGATAGTGAATTGAGGATAGAGTATAGAGTATAGAGGATAGAGGATAGAGTATAGTGAATAGAGGATTGAGGATAGAGGACAGATGATACTGGATAGAGAATTCAGGATACTGGATAGAGAATTCAGGATACTGGAATGAGAATTCAGGATACTGGAATGAGAATTCAGGATACTGGAATGAGAATTCAGGATATTTGATTGAGGATAGTGGATAGAGGATTCGGTTAAGAGAATTGCAATTTAGGATAAAAGATAGTTAATAGTGAATAGAGGATAGAAAATAAAGAATAGAAAATAGAGGATAGATATAGGATAGATAGAGAATAGATAGAAGATAGATAGAGGATGGATAGAGGATGGATAGAGGATAGATAGAGAATAGATAGAGGATATATAGAGGATAGATAGAGGATAGATAGAGTATAGATAGAGGATAGATATAGGATGGAGAATTGAGAATGCTGGCCTGAAAAATAGGGGATTGAGGATATATAGTGGATAGATATAAAAGGATACAGTACAGAATATAGTGAATAGAAGATAATATGATATAGTATGGAAGATGGCGGATAAAGGATATGGGGTACTGGTTAGAGGATAGAGAGAATATTGGATTGAAAGGCTATAGGATATACGATGAATGAATTGGACAAGAATTAGGCAGTATTCTAGAGGTTTAAAAGATGATACAGTATGATGGATGATGAATGAATGAGTAAGTGAAGAAAGTTCTTTATTGTTTCATGAGTCTTCAGTATTGACAAAATATATTTAAGAAAGATAATTTAACAAAATTTTTACTCGCGTTCCACCATCTATCTATCTTTCCACCATCTATCTATCTTTAAACCGTCTATCTATCTTCCCAAAATCTATCTATCTTTCCACCATTAATCGATCTTTCCACCATCTATCTATCCTTCTTTTCAACATCTATCTATCTTTCCACCATCTATCTATCTTTCCACCTATTCATCTTTCCGCCATCTATTTATCTTTCCACCATCTATTTATCTTTCCACCATCTATTTATCTTTCCACCATCTATAATTTATCTTTCCGCCATCTATTTATCTTTCCACCATCGTAC